>NW_027645833.1:0-87891 GCF_949319135.1 Squalius cephalus
GACAATCTAGTATTATTTACTTTGATTTACCATGTTTCTAGCCTGATTTATCACATTACTAGCAATTATTTGAAGTGTCAGTGCAAATAAAGTGATTAACACTGACAAAATATGATTGTGTTATAATAGTTATTGCTATATAAGTGATTTTTTTAGTGTGTATTCAAGTATGAATGCAAGCACATGTTGAAATATTTCATTAATAAGTAGAATGGCCAGCAGAGGGCAGTAGAAGACCACTTATTGGCTCACTTTCACTTTAAACCAGTTTTCTGCACTAAAGCAAACCAGTTTATCCATGTTAACTCAATGCATGCTTACACACACACACACACACACACACACACACACACACACACACACACACACACACACACAGCATAGTTAACCATGATTTACCATGATTTACCACATTACTAGCAATTATTTGAAGTGTCAGTGCAAATAAAGTGATTAACACTGACAAAATATGATTGTGTTATAATAGTTATTGCTATATAAGTGATTTTTAGTGTGTATTCAAGTATAAATGCAAGCACATGTGGAAAAATTTAATTAATAAGTATAATGGCCAGCAGAGGGCAGTAGAAGACCACTTATTGGCTCACTTTCACTTTAAACCTCATGATTTTGACCAGTTTTCTGCACTAAAGCAAACCAGTGTTTCCATGTTAACTCAATAATGCATACTTGCTACATATGCTACACACAATAATGCTACACACACACACACACACACACACACAAATGTTTCAGTGATATTGGTGTCACATTCACCTTCATCACATTCACCTTCTGTCTTCATCACATTCACCATCTGTCGTCATCACCTGCACCTGCTCCTCATCACCCTCCTCATCATCACCTGCTCCTCATCATCATAACCGTCACCTGTTGTCCTTGTCTTGATCTGTGTATTTAAGTTCCCCTCTCATCCATTATCATTGTCGGTTATTGTTTGTGCACTAGCACTCTGTTATGTTTGTTTTCATGTTGGAAAATAAAACCTTTGTTATATTTGTACCACACACACACACACACACACACACACACACACACACACACCATCATTTATCATGATTTACCATGGCTGATACCAATACCAATATGAGAAAATGACTATTTTAAACAGCAGGGGGCAGTAAAATACCACTTATTGGCTTAACATGCCATTAATTCATATCATTTTCACCTTTTTAACTGTTATAGAGGCAAATTTTGTCTGATCTGTCTGAAAATTTTCATGCTTGTTCAGGGTGATATTTCACACGTTCTGACTTGTTTTTAAGAAGGTCTGAGCATTGATTAAAGAGATATAGGCTTTCGGGGACACTTGGTAAAGGCCAGATTTTGAAGTGAACCTATTATAGCTATCCAAATGAAGTAGTTCAACTTTTTCTGACAATTATTGATCTAGTGAGTCCAGAGAATTGTATTGCACTAGTTTTGAACATTATGATATGAAAATTATATGATCAGAGATGGAAAAGACCATTTACAGCCAATACAGGCAGTTTACCATAGGAAATATATGATTTTAAAGCTTTTTAACAGTTATAGCGCCACCTATCGTCCGATCTCCATAGAATTTTTCATGCTTGTTAATGATGTTATGTCACATATGCTGACCAATTTTTGTGAAGTTCTGAGTTTTTATTTAGGATTTATAGGCTTTTTAATGTATTTTGACACGCCCATTTTATAAATTACCCTATTACAGCCATCCAAATGCAAAAGTTCAACTTTTTTTTGATAATTATTGATCTAGAGAGTCCAGAGAATTGTCCTAGACTGGTCTGGTTCCGATCGGGCAAAAAACCTAGGACTAGTTCGCAAAAGTAGGTTTTTAACATATTAATGAATAATTAATGAACAGTTTGATTGACAGCAATGGTTCTTGAGGCAAAGTTGTTCAGGATGAGGAGATCTATCAAATGATATGCATATTGTGTGGATATTTGTAACACTACGTGATTACAGAGCCGTAAAACTCGTTAGCGCCAACTAGTGGCCGATTTCTTTCAAAATTCTTACAGACCTTTAGGGCCATGAGCCGAACATGCCCATTGAGTTTTGTTCCGATCGGCCTCCGTTAACCTTGTCTAATAGGTGCTCAAACTTCGTTGGCCGATGGCGGCCATGTTTTTTGAGATACGCCAATGTCCTCATACACATACATGGCACCTTGGACCAAGACACTGCATACCAATTTTCAAGTCAATCGGACTAACGGTCAGGTGGTTATAGCCTGTTTTATATTTTTTTCATTTTATAGCGCCACCATGAGGCCAATCGTCGCGATGTTTTTACTGTGACCCCAGAGTAAGCTCATACACATGTGTACCAAGTTTGGTGAAGATACCTCATTTACATCGGGAGTTATAGCCATTTTAGTAAAATAGGCCCCTCCCACAACGTACGTTTTGGCGCCCCTTAGCGACCGTGAATCGAAATTTCCACTTTTTTTCGATAATTATTGATATTCAGTCTCCAGAGAACATTTCTGCACTAGTTTGGTTCCAATCGGGCAAAAAACCAGGGACTAGTTCGCAAAAGTAGATTTTTGACAAAATTCAAAATGGCGGAAAATCTATCATGGCGGAAATGAAATCGGAGATATACGTTTTGTTCGTCAGGCGTCCAGCTTTCCAATGATATAAGACACTTGAGTCTACGACATACGGTCTAGGAGTTATGAGCAGTTTCGCGCTTTTGGTTGTTATAGCGCCACCTATGGGCCAATCGGGGTCA
Organism: Squalius cephalus; assembly: GCF_949319135.1. NCBI lineage: Eukaryota > Metazoa > Chordata > Actinopteri > Cypriniformes > Leuciscidae > Squalius > Squalius cephalus. The sequence goes on from NW_027645833.1 coordinate 2,752, forward strand.
TAATCTCTGAACCTTTCCTCGATTTTTGTACTACCATCTGTCAAAGTTTCAAAGTTCCAGCTCTTACGGTTTGGGCTGCACGATGCGTTTTACGGCGGAATAATAATAATAATAATAATAATTAAAGCTGCAAGCAGCATTTATCGGGGTTCAAGCATTTAAGGCCTTTAAGCACATAAGCATTTAAGACATTACGTTTTATTTAACAAGCTTTTAACCACTGAAATTATAGATGGAAAAATCCATTTACAGCCAATATAGGCAATTTACCATAGGAAATATGTAGTTTTCAAACCTTTTTGCCAGTTATAGCGCCACCTATGGTCCGATCTACATGAAATTTTGCATGCTTGTTTAGAATGTTATGGCACATATGCTCACCCATTTTCGTGAAGTTCTGAGTTTTCGTTTAGGATTTATAGGCTTCTGAGTGCATTTTGCCACGCCCATTTTCTTTATGACCCAATTATACCCATGCGAAAAATGCAAAAGTTCAACTTTTTTTCGATAATTATTGATCTAGAGAGTCCAGAGAATTGTCCTAGACTGGTCTGGTTCTGATCGGGCGAAAAACCAGGGACTAGTTCGCAAAAGTAGGTTTTTAACATATTCATGAATATTTAATGAACAGTTTGATTGACAGTGATGGTTCTTGAGGCAAAGTTGTTCAGCATGAGCAGATCTATCAGATGATATGCATTTTGTGATGATAAGTGTAACACCACGTGATTACAGAGCCTTAAAACTCGTTAGCTCCAACTAGTGGCCGATTTCTTTCAAAATTCTTACAGACCTCTAGGGGCTTGAGCCGAACATGCCCATCGAGTTTCGCTCCGATCGGACTTCGTTAACGGTGCTCAAACCTCATTGGCCAATGGCGGCCATGTTTTTCGAGATACGCCAATATCCTTTTAGACATACATGGCCCCTTGGGCCAAGACACTGCATACCAAATTTCAAGTCATTCGGAAAAACGGTCAGTTGTCTATATGTTTTTATTTGTTTTATAGCGCCACCATGTGGCCAATCGACGCAATTTTTTTACTGTGACCTCAGATTGACCTCTTACACATGTGTACCAAGTTTGGTGAAGTTTACTTAATTACTTCTTGAGTTATAGCCATTTTAGTAAAATAGGCTCCTCCCACAACGTTAATTTTGCACCCCCTAGCGACCATTAATCGAAATTTCAACTTTTTTTCGATAATTATTGATCTTCAGACTCCAGAGAACAATTCCGCACTGGTTTGGTTCCGATCGGGCGAAAAACCAGGGACTAGTTCGCAAAAGTAGGTTTTTGACAAAATTCAAAATGGCGAAAAATCTATCATGGCGGAAATGAAATCGGAGATATACGTTTTTTTCTTCAGGAGCTCTGGATTTCAATGATATAAGACACTTGAAGCTACGCCTTACGGTCTGGGAGTTCTGAGCAGTTTTGCGCTTTTGATTGCTATAGCGCCACCTATGGGCCGATTGGGCTGAGTCCGTGTATCTGAGTAGCGAGCAATAGTACTACCATCTGGCAAAGTTTCAAGTCTCTAGGTCTTACGGTTTGGGCTGCACGATGCGTTTTATGGCGGAAAAATAATAATAATAATTAAAGCTGCAAGCAGCATTTATCGGGGTTCAAGCATTTAAGGCCTTTAAGCACATAAGCATTTAAGACATTAAGTTTTATTTGGAAAGCTTTTAACCACTGAAATAATAGATGGAAAAGACCATTTACAGCCAAAACAGGCAATTTACCATAGGAAATATATGGTTTTCAAAGCTTTTTGACAGTTATAGCGCCAGCTATTGTCCGATCTCCATGAAATTTTGCACGCTTGTTTACAATGTTATGGCACATATGCTCACCAATTTTTGTGAAGTTCTGAGTTTTCGTTTAGGATTTATAGGCTTTTGAGTGCATTTTGCCACGCCCATTTTCTTTATGACCCAATTATAGCCATACGAAAAATTCAAAAGTTCAACTTTTTTTCGATAATTATTGATCAGGAGAGTCCAGAGAATTGTCCTAGACTGGTCTGGTTCCGATCGGGCGAAAAACCAGGGACTAGTTCGCAAAAGTAGGTTTTTAACATATTCGCAAATAATTAATGAACGATTTGATTGACAGCAATGGTTCTTGAGGCAATGTTGTTCAGCATGAGCAGATCTATCAAATGATATGCATTTTGTGACAATAAGTGTAACACCACGTGATTACAGAGCCGTAAAACTCGTTAGCGCCAACTAGTGGCCGATTTCTTTCAAAATTCTTACAGACCTCTAGGGCTATGAGTTGAACATGCCCATCGAGTTTCGTTCCGATCGGCCTCCGTTAACCTTGTCTAATAGGTGCTCAAACTTCATTGGCCGATGGCGGCCATGTTTTTTGAGATACACCAATGTCCTCATAGACATACATGACACCTTGGGCCAAGACACTGCATACCAATTTTCAAGTCAATCGGACTAACGGTCAGGTGGTTAAAGCCTGTTTTATGATTTTTTCATGTTATAGCGCCACCATGTGGCCAATCGCCGCGATTTTTTTACTGTGACCTCAGATTGACCTCTTACACATGTGTACCGAGTTTGGTGAAGATACCTCATTTACTTCTGGAGTTATAGCCATTTTAGTAAAATAGGCCCCTCCCACAACGTACGTTTTGGCGCCCCTTAGCGTTCGTGAATCGAAATTTCAACTTTTTTTCGATAATTATTGATATTCAGACTCCAGAGAACATTTCTGTACTGGTTTGGTTCCGATCGGGCGAAAAACCTAGGACTAGTTCGCAAAAGTAGGTTTTTGGCAAAATTCAAAATGGCGGAAAATCTATCATGGCGGAAATGAAATCGGAGATATACGTTTTGTTCGTCAGGCATCCAGCTTTCCAATGATATAAGACACTTGAGTCTACGACATACGGTCTAGGAGTTCTGAGCAGTTTCGCGCTTTTGGTCGCTGTAGCGCCACCTATGGGCCGATTTGGCTAAGTCCGTGTATCTTAGTAGCGAGCAATACTACTACCATTTGACCAAGTATCACGTCTCTAGGCCTTACGGTTTTGGCTGCACGATGCGTTTTAGGGAAGAATAATAATAATAATAAAAATCAGGGCAATTACAATAGGGTTTCAGCACTTCGTGCTTGAACCCCTAATTAAAGCTGCAAGCAGCATTTATCGGGGTTCAAGCAGTTAAGGCCTTTAAGGCATTTAAGCACAAAAGCATCAAAAGTTATTAAGATTTATTTAGCAAGCATGTAACCACTGACATAATAGATGGAAAAGACCATTTACAGCCAATACAGGCAATTTGCCATGGGATATATATGGTTTTAAAGCTTTTTAACAGTTATAGCGCCACCTATGGTCCGATCTCCATAAAATTGTTTACTGTGACCTCAAATTGAACCCATACACATGTGTACTGAGTTTGGTGAAGATATCTCATTTACTTCTTGAGTTATAGCCATTTGAGTAAAATAGGCTCCTCCCACAACGATTTGCCACATTCTAGAATTATTTAATATGATTCTAGCATGATTTACTATCATATACCATGTTCCAGAATGATTTATTAGGATTCTAGCATGATTTACCTTGATACACCTCATTTCAGTATTATTTACTATGATTTACAATGTTTCTAGCATGATTAACCACATTACTGGCATATATGTGAAGTGTCAGTGCAAATGAGGTGATGAACACTGACAAAATATTATTGTGTTATAATAGTTAGTTATATACGTGATTTTTAGTGTGTGTCCAAGTATGAATGCAAAAGCACATGTAAAATATTTCATTATTAAGTAGAATGGCCAGCAGAGTAGAAGACCACTTATTGGCTCACTTTCACTTTAAACCAGTTTTCTGCACTAAAGCAAACCAGTTTTTCCATGTTAACTCAATGCATGCTTACACACACACACACACACACACACACACACACACACACACACACACACACACACACACATACACACACAGCATAGTTAACCATGATTTACCATGATATACCACGTTCTAGTATTATTTACCAGGAGATAAACGACAATCTAGTATTATTTACTTTGATTTACCATGTTTCTAGCCTGATTTATCACATTACTAGCAATTATTTGAAGTGTCAGTGCAAATAAAGTGGTTAACACTGACAAAATATGATTGTGTTATAATAGTTATTGCTATATAAGTGATTTTTTTAGCGTGTATTCAAGTATGAATGCAAGCACATGTTGAAATATTTCATTAATAAGTAGAATGGCCAGCAGAGGGCAGTAGAAGACCACTTATTGGCTCACTTTCACTTTAAACCAGTTTTCTGCACTAAAGCAAACCAGTTTATCCATGTTAACTCAATGCATGCTTACACACACACACACACACACACACACACACACACACACACACACACACACACAGCATAGTTAACCATGATTTACCATGATTTACCACATTACTAGCAATTATTTGAAGTGTCAGTGCAAATAAAGTGATTAACACTGACAAAATATGATTATGTTATAATAGTTATTGCTATATAAGTGATTTTTAGTGTGTATTCAAGTATAAATGCAAGCACATGTGGAAAAATTTAATTAATAAGTAGAATGGCCAGCAGAGGGCAGTAGAAGACCACTTATTGGCTCACTTTCACTTTAAACCTCATGATTTTGACCAGTTTTCTGCACTAAAGCAAACCAGTGTTTCCATGTTAACTCAATAATGCATACTTGCTACATATGCTACACACAATAATGCTACACACACACACACACACACACACACACACACACACACACACACACACAAATGTTTCAGTGATATTGGTGTCACATTCACCTTCATCACATTCACCTTCTGTCTTCATCACATTCACCATCTGTCGTCATCACCGGCACCTGCTCCTCATCACCCTCCTCATCATCACCTGCTCCTCATCATCATAACCGTCACCTGTTGTCCTTGTCTTGATCTGTGTATTTAAGTTCCCCTCTCATCCATTATCATTGTCGGTTATTGTTTGTGCACTAGCACTCTGTTATGTTTGTTTTCATGTTGGAAAATAAAACCTTTGTTATATTTGTACCACACACACACACACACACACACACACACACACACACACACACACACACACACACACACACACACACACACACACCATCATTTATCATGATTTACCATGGCTGATACCAATACCAATATGAGAAAATGACTATTTTAAACAGCAGGGGGCAGTAAAATACCACTTATTGGCTTAACATGCCATTAATTCATATCATTTTCACCTTTTTAACTGTTATAGAGGCAAATTTTGTCCGATCTGTCTGAAAATTTTCATGCTTGTTCAGGGTGATATTTCACACGTTCTGACTTGTTTTTAAGAAGGTCTGAGCATTGATTAAAGAGATATAGGCTTTCGGGGACACTTGGTAAAGGCCAGATTTTGAAGTGAACCTATTATAGCTATCCAAATGAAGTAGTTCAACTTTTTCTGACAATTATTGATCTAGTGAGTCCAGAGAATTGTATTGCACTAGTTTTGAACATTATGATATGAAAATTATATGATCAGAGATGGAAAAGACCATTTACAGCCAATACAGGCAGTTTACCATAGGAAATATATGATTTTAAAGCTTTTTAACAGTTATAGCGCCACCTATCGTCCGATCTCCATAGAATTTTTCATGCTTGTTAATGATGTTATGTCACATATGCTGACCAATTTTTGTGAAGTTCTGAGTTTTTATTTAGGATTTATAGGCTTTTTAATGTATTTTGACACGCCCATTTTATAAATTACCCTATTACAGCCATCCAAATGCAAAAGTTCAACTTTTTTTTGATAATTATTGATCTAGAGAGTCCAGAGAATTGTCCTAGACTGGTCTGGTTCCGATCGGGCAAAAAACCTAGGACTAGTTCGCAAAAGTAGGTTTTTAACATATTAATGAATAATTAATGAACAGTTTGATTGACAGCAATGGTTCTTGAGGCAAAGTTGTTCAGGATGAGGAGATCTATCAAATGATATGCATATTGTGTGGATATTTGTAACACCACGTGATTACAGAGCCGTAAAACTCGTTAGCGCCAACTAGTGGCCGATTTCTTTCAAAATTCTTACAGACCTTTAGGGCCATGAGCCGAACATGCCCATTGAGTTTCGTTCCGATCGGCCTCCGTTAACCTTGTCTAATAGGTGCTCAAACTTCGTTGGCCAATGGCGGCCATGTTTTTTGAGATACGCCAATGTCCTCATACACATACATGGCACCTTGGACCAAGACACTGCATACCAATTTTCAAGTCAATCGGACTAACGGTCAGGTGGTTATAGCCTGTTTTATGTTTTTTTCATTTTATAGCGCCACCATGAGGCCAATCGTCGCGATTTTTTTACTGTGACCCCAGAGTAAGCTCATACACATGTGTACCAAGTTTGGTGAAGATACCTCATTTACATCGGGAGTTATAGCCATTTTAGTAAAGTAGGCCCCTCCCACAACGTACGTTTTGGCGCCCCTTAGCGACCGTGAATCGAAATTTCCACTTTTTTTCGATAATTATTGATATTCAGTCTCCAGAGAACATTTCTGCACTAGTTTGGTTCCAATCGGGCAAAAAACCAGGGACTAGTTCGCAAAAGTAGATTTTTGACAAAATTCAAAATGGCGGAAAATCTATCATGGCGGAAATGAAATCGGAGATATACGTTTTGTTCGTCAGGCGTCCAGCTTTCCAATGATATAAGACACTTGAGTCTACGACATACGGTCTAGGAGTTATGAGCAGTTTCGCGCTTTTGGTTGTTATAGCGCCACCTATGGGCCAATCGGGGTCATAATCTCTGAACCTTTCCTCGATTTTTGTACTACCATCTGTCAAAGTTTCAAAGTTCCAGCTCTTACGGTTTGGGCTGCACGATGCGTTTTACGGCGGAATAATAATAATAATAATAATAATAATAAAAATCAGCACAATTACAATAGGGTTTCAGCACTTCGTGCTTGAACCCCTAATAATAATAATAAAAATCAGCACAATTACAATAGGGTTTCAGCATTTCATGCTTGAACCCCTAATAATAAAAATCAGCACAATTACAATAGGGTTTCAGCACTTCGTGCTTGAACCCCTAATAATAATAATAATAAAAATCAGCACAATTACAATAGGGTTTCAGCACTTCGTGCTTGAACCCCTAATTAAAGCTGCAAGCAGCATTTATCGGGGTTCAAGCAGTTATGGCTTTTAAGGCCTTTAAGCACAAAAGCATCAAAAGACATTAAGTTTTATTTAGCAAGCATTTAACCACTGACATCATAGATGGAAAAGACCATTTACAGCCAAAACAGGCAATTTAACATAGGAAATATATGGTTTTAAAGCGTTTTTACAGTTATAGCACCTTTTGCCTGAGTCTTCTTATAGTCTTGCCTGAATACACTATAAAACATTGTTAGGCCTAGGTCCAAATACATAAAAAAGATGCTCTCTTACATTATAGCGGGATTTTCCGGGCTTTCCTATGTGCAACTGCAAAGTTGTCGATTAGATCAGGATTGTGCGCACAGGCATTCTCAATTGACCCTTCGCAGGGAGTTTGATTGACAGGCGATCTGACTAATCATAATCTGCCATTTTGTCCAACAAAGCAGTCAGGAGAGTTAGTAGATTAACATTGGAGGATTTAAATTTGAAAAACAAAGTGTACTGACGTTTTAGCACTTTAAAACAACATTCCTTTTATGTTCATTCATGTTTATTTTAATGCTATAAATTAACTAGAAGGAAGAGATGATCGGTTCACAAGCAGCTTTAACTGAGCCTCGAGTCTACAGCGATCTGTCAGACACATTAAAGAGTCACAAAACGGTATTTATTGTTTAAATGTCTCTAAAAAATGACTACATTTGAAAGGTGAGACTTTGTTTCATATCAAAAGTACTTGTCTGTCAGCGCGCAGTCTTTTCTCTGATCCGCAATGTATTTTTCACTGCGTGAGAACTTGGTGTGGTGTGAGAGTGGCGTCGCTTGTGAGACATAGCAACAGTAACTAAAGTAGGCGGGTCTTTGTGAACGGTCATTGACAGTATGGACGGGGATTCGCCAGTCCCAATTTAAAACAAATTTCATCACAATCCATCATTGTTCATTTCAAACATGTGAGAGCATCAAAATGATCCATGGGTGAAATTGATTGGATTTAATTTATTTTTTTGTCAGTTCCTATCATAATTTTAACATTTTGGCGTTATTGTTTAGCTATTTACCTATGTTTTCAAATTTCCTTTGTTTTTCTGTTGTTGTCTCGATCAGACTTTGAAGATAACCACAATTTTTTAAAGCCTTAAATGACACTTATAAAAACCATAAGGCGAAACCTGGCATGTTTGGTATTGTTGGACTCGGCAAGGATTCTTAGGAGGTCACTCCTGTGAAAAAAACACGGGCTTGAAACTTCTAAGGCTCCTTCAAGGCATTGTGCCAATGACATATACTGAGTTTTTTGAGATACACCAATGTTCTCATAAGCCGCTTTCCGACAAAGTAGTTCTAGGAACTTAGTTCTAGGAACTGTCCACTTCTAAACAGTTCTAAGAACTACTCTCCTCCAAACTCGGTTTTGCTGTTTGCGTTCGCACTGGCCAAGTGGCCATAGGAGCTGGTAGGAGGGGTAAGGGAGTGACGCAAGCACGGTGACTTTTATTTTGACGGCGCGACGGACCTTTATTTTGGCGGCGCTGAGAACGCCAGAGCAAACAATGCTCGCATTCTCTGTGTTTATTAGTTAGCGATCTGTCTAACAGTACTGTTTAATATCTTATTAGATAGAACTGTTATGGAAAGTAGACAGTATATGAAAAAAGGTTATTAGCCTACATAATCATGTTTGGCTTGGTCCCCTCAAAGTTGCGTTGGATTTTCTCTTCAGCATTTAAGGTTTAGAGACCCATCTATCACTGTTTTCCATGTTTGTATAGTTAGTTTATGGAGTAAATATATAGGCTATAATGTGTTTACATTCTAGCTGTTTTAAAAATGGCGGGTGCTGGTGTTCCGCGTGCGTTCGGTCAATCAGCGTACACTAACGTCACGGATAGTTCCTATAGTGCTGGTTTAGACCCTACTCTGAAGTAGGACCTAAATTAGTTCCTACAAATGGAGTTCCTAGAACTAAAATCGTTCCTAGTTCCTGCGGTGCGAACACGCCGACATCCGGGTACTATAGCCAATAGTTCTAGGAACTGTGAAAAGGTTCCTCCGGTCGGAAAGCGGCTATGGACTATCATGGCACCCTGGACAAAGACACTGCGTGCCAATTTTCAGTAGACTAACGGTTGGGTGCGCTTATAGCTATTTTCATGATTTTTTTCACTGTTATAGCGCCACCAAGTGGCCAATTATCACGATTTTTTTCATGTCAACTCAGATTGAGCTTATGAACTTGTGTCCCAAGTTTAGCGAAAATATCTCTTTCCGTTCACAAGTTATAACCGTTTTATAGTGCCACCTAGTGGCCAATTGTTGTGATTTTTTTCAAGTGATCTCAGATTGAGCTCAGGAAGATGTATACCAAGTTTAGCAAAAAAATCTCTTTCCGTTCACAATTTATAACCGTTTTAGTAAAAGTGGCCCTGGTGCCATCAAAGATTTTGGTTCCCCTTATCGACCGTTAATTGAAATGTTGAATTTTTTGGATGATTATTGATTGTCAGACTCCAAAGAATATTCTTGCTGTGGTTTGGTTCCGATCGGGCCAAAAACCTAGAAGAAGTTCGCAAAAATAGGTTTTTCAAAAAAATGCAATTTACTCGAAATTGGCGCCTGAAGGGCGAGCAAATCAGAGATAGCCATTTTGTCCGCCTTGAGCCAAGGATTCCAACGATATAGGGCACTTGATCCTGGGACAAACGGTCTAAGAGTTATGAGCAATTTTGAACTTTTGGTTGCTGTAGCGCCACCTATGGGCCATTCGGGGTCATACTCTGATAGGTTGTCCCCAAACTGAGGCCTACCATCTGGCCAGGTTTCACGTCTCTAGGCCTTACGGTTTGGCCTGCACGATGCGTTTTACGAATCCTTACAATTACAATAGGGTTTCAGCATGAAATGCTTGAACCCCTAATAAGAATGAGGGCTTTTTGCCAGTTATAGCGCCACCTAAGGTCCGATCTCCATGAAACTCTGCATGCTTCCTCACCATGTTCTGACACATATGCTCATCAATTTTGGTGAAGTTCTGAGTTTTCATTTGGGATTTATTGGCTTTTGAGTGTATTTTGCCACGCCCCTTTTCTAAACGAGCCTGTTACAGCCACCCAAATGCAAAAGTTCAACTTTTTTTCGATAATTATTGATCTAGAGAGTCCAGAGAATTGTCCTAGACTGGTTTGGTTCCGATCGGGCGAAAAACCAGGGACTAGTTCGCAAAAGTAGGTTTTGGACAAAATTCGACATAGCAGAATATTTTCCCTGCCGACATCCAAATCGGAGATAGCCATTTTGTCCGCCTTGAGCCAAGGATTCCAACGATATAGGGCACTTGATCCTGGGACAAACGGTCTAAGAGTTATGAGCAATTTTGAACTTTTGGTTGCTGTAGCGCCACCTATGGGCCATTCGGGGTCATACTCTGATAGGTTGTCCCCAAACTGAGGCCTACCATCTGGCCAGGTTTCACGTCTCTAGGCCTTACGGTTTGGCCTGCACGATGCGTTTTACGAATCCTTACAATTACAATAGGGTTTCAGCATGAAATGCTTGAACCCCTAATAAGAATGAGGGCTTTTTGCCAGTTATAGCGCCACCTAAGGTCCGATCTCCATGAAACTCTGCATGCTTCCTCACCATGTTCTGACACATATGCTCATCAATTTTGGTGAAGTTCTGAGTTTTCATTTGGGATTTATTGGCTTTTGAGTGTATTTTGCCACGCCCCTTTTCTAAACGAGCCTGTTACAGCCACCCAAATGCAAAAGTTCAACTTTTTTTCGATAATTATTGATCTAGAGAGTCCAGAGAATTGTCCTAGACTGGTTTGGTTCCGATCGGGCGAAAAACCAGGGACTAGTTCGCAAAAGTAGGTTTTGGACAAAATTCGACATAGCAGAATATTTTCCCTGCCGACATCCAAATCGGAGATAGCCATTTTGTCCGCCTTGAGCCAAGGATTCCAACGATATAGGGCACTTGATCCTGGGACAAACGGTCTAAGAGTTATGAGCAATTTTGAACTTTTGGTTGCTGTAGCGCCACCTATGGGCCATTCGGGGTCATACTCTGATAGGTTGTCCCCAAACTGAGGCCTACCATCTGGCCAGGTTTCACGTCTCTAGGCCTTACGGTTTGGCCTGCACGATGCGTTTTACGAATCCTTACAATTACAATAGGGTTTCAGCATGAAATGCTTGAACCCCTAATAAGAATGAGGGCTTTTTGCCAGTTATAGCGCCACCTAAGGTCCGATCTCCATGAAACTCTGCATGCTTCCTCACCATGTTCTGACACATATGCTCATCAATTTTGGTGAAGTTCTGAGTTTTCATTTGGGATTTATTGGCTTTTGAGTGTATTTTGCCACGCCCCTTTTCTAAACGAGCCTGTTACAGCCACCCAAATGCAAAAGTTCAACTTTTTTTCGATAATTATTGATCTAGAGAGTCCAGAGAATTGTCCTAGACTGGTTTGGTTCCGATCGGGCGAAAAACCAGGGACTAGTTCGCAAAAGTAGGTTTTGGACAAAATTCGACATAGCAGAATATTTTCCCTGCCGACATCCAAATCGGAGATAGCCATTTTGTCCGCCTTGAGCCAAGGATTCCAACGATATAGGGCACTTGATCCTGGGACAAACGGTCTAAGAGTTATGAGCAATTTTGAACTTTTGGTTGCTGTAGCGCCACCTATGGGCCATTCGGGGTCATACTCTGATAGGTTGTCCCCAAACTGAGGCCTACCATCTGGCCAGGTTTCACGTCTCTAGGCCTTACGGTTTGGCCTGCACGATGCGTTTTACGAATCCTTACAATTACAATAGGGTTTCAGCATGAAATGCTTGAACCCCTAATAAGAATGAGGGCTTTTTGCCAGTTATAGCGCCACCTAAGGTCCGATCTCCATGAAACTCTGCATGCTTCCTCACCATGTTCTGACACATATGCTCATCAATTTTGGTGAAGTTCTGAGTTTTCATTTGGGATTTATTGGCTTTTGAGTGTATTTTGCCACGCCCCTTTTCTAAACGAGCCTGTTACAGCCACCCAAATGCAAAAGTTCAACTTTTTTTCGATAATTATTGATCTAGAGAGTCCAGAGAATTGTCCTAGACTGGTTTGGTTCCGATCGGGCGAAAAACCAGGGACTAGTTCGCAAAAGTAGGTTTTGGACAAAATTCGACATAGCAGAATATTTTCCCTGCCGACATCCAAATCGGAGATAGCCATTTTGTCCGCCTTGAGCCAAGGATTCCAACGATATAGGGCACTTGATCCTGGGACAAACGGTCTAAGAGTTATGAGCAATTTTGAACTTTTGGTTGCTGTAGCGCCACCTATGGGCCATTCGGGGTCATACTCTGATAGGTTGTCCCCAAACTGAGGCCTACCATCTGGCCAGGTTTCACGTCTCTAGGCCTTACGGTTTGGCCTGCACGATGCGTTTTACGAATCCTTACAATTACAATAGGGTTTCAGCATGAAATGCTTGAACCCCTAATAAGAATGAGGGCTTTTTGCCAGTTATAGCGCCACCTAAGGTCCGATCTCCATGAAACTCTGCATGCTTCCTCACCATGTTCTGACACATATGCTCATCAATTTTGGTGAAGTTCTGAGTTTTCATTTGGGATTTATTGGCTTTTGAGTGTATTTTGCCACGCCCCTTTTCTAAACGAGCCTGTTACAGCCACCCAAATGCAAAAGTTCAACTTTTTTTCGATAATTATTGATCTAGAGAGTCCAGAGAATTGTCCTAGACTGGTTTGGTTCCGATCGGGCGAAAAACCAGGGACTAGTTCGCAAAAGTAGGTTTTGGACAAAATTCGACATAGCAGAATATTTTCCCTGCCGACATCCAAATCGGAGATAGCCATTTTGTCCGCCTTGAGCCAAGGATTCCAACGATATAGGGCACTTGATCCTGGGACAAACGGTCTAAGAGTTATGAGCAATTTTGAACTTTTGGTTGCTGTAGCGCCACCTATGGGCCATTCGGGGTCATACTCTGATAGGTTGTCCCCAAACTGAGGCCTACCATCTGGCCAGGTTTCACGTCTCTAGGCCTTACGGTTTGGCCTGCACGATGCGTTTTACGAATCCTTACAATTACAATAGGGTTTCAGCATGAAATGCTTGAACCCCTAATAAGAATGAGGGCTTTTTGCCAGTTATAGCGCCACCTAAGGTCCGATCTCCATGAAACTCTGCATGCTTCCTCACCATGTTCTGACACATATGCTCATCAATTTTGGTGAAGTTCTGAGTTTTCATTTGGGATTTATTGGCTTTTGAGTGTATTTTGCCACGCCCCTTTTCTAAACGAGCCTGTTACAGCCACCCAAATGCAAAAGTTCAACTTTTTTTCGATAATTATTGATCTAGAGAGTCCAGAGAATTGTCCTAGACTGGTTTGGTTCCGATCGGGCGAAAAACCAGGGACTAGTTCGCAAAAGTAGGTTTTGGACAAAATTCGACATAGCAGAATATTTTCCCTGCCGACATCCAAATCGGAGATAGCCATTTTGTCCGCCTTGAGCCAAGGATTCCAACGATATAGGGCACTTGATCCTGGGACAAACGGTCTAAGAGTTATGAGCAATTTTGAACTTTTGGTTGCTGTAGCGCCACCTATGGGCCATTCGGGGTCATACTCTGATAGGTTGTCCCCAAACTGAGGCCTACCATCTGGCCAGGTTTCACGTCTCTAGGCCTTACGGTTTGGCCTGCACGATGCGTTTTACGAATCCTTACAATTACAATAGGGTTTCAGCATGAAATGCTTGAACCCCTAATAAGAATGAGGGCTTTTTGCCAGTTATAGCGCCACCTAAGGTCCGATCTCCATGAAACTCTGCATGCTTCCTCACCATGTTCTGACACATATGCTCATCAATTTTGGTGAAGTTCTGAGTTTTCATTTGGGATTTATTGGCTTTTGAGTGTATTTTGCCACGCCCCTTTTCTAAACGAGCCTGTTACAGCCACCCAAATGCAAAAGTTCAACTTTTTTTCGATAATTATTGATCTAGAGAGTCCAGAGAATTGTCCTAGACTGGTTTGGTTCCGATCGGGCGAAAAACCAGGGACTAGTTCGCAAAAGTAGGTTTTGGACAAAATTCGACATAGCAGAATATTTTCCCTGCCGACATCCAAATCGGAGATAGCCATTTTGTCCGCCTTGAGCCAAGGATTCCAACGATATAGGGCACTTGATCCTGGGACAAACGGTCTAAGAGTTATGAGCAATTTTGAACTTTTGGTTGCTGTAGCGCCACCTATGGGCCATTCGGGGTCATACTCTGATAGGTTGTCCCCAAACTGAGGCCTACCATCTGGCCAGGTTTCACGTCTCTAGGCCTTACGGTTTGGCCTGCACGATGCGTTTTACGAATCCTTACAATTACAATAGGGTTTCAGCATGAAATGCTTGAACCCCTAATAAGAATGAGGGCTTTTTGCCAGTTATAGCGCCACCTAAGGTCCGATCTCCATGAAACTCTGCATGCTTCCTCACCATGTTCTGACACATATGCTCATCAATTTTGGTGAAGTTCTGAGTTTTCATTTGGGATTTATTGGCTTTTGAGTGTATTTTGCCACGCCCCTTTTCTAAACGAGCCTGTTACAGCCACCCAAATGCAAAAGTTCAACTTTTTTTCGATAATTATTGATCTAGAGAGTCCAGAGAATTGTCCTAGACTGGTTTGGTTCCGATCGGGCGAAAAACCAGGGACTAGTTCGCAAAAGTAGGTTTTGGACAAAATTCGACATAGCAGAATATTTTCCCTGCCGACATCCAAATCGGAGATAGCCATTTTGTCCGCCTTGAGCCAAGGATTCCAACGATATAGGGCACTTGATCCTGGGACAAACGGTCTAAGAGTTATGAGCAATTTTGAACTTTTGGTTGCTGTAGCGCCACCTATGGGCCATTCGGGGTCATACTCTGATAGGTTGTCCCCAAACTGAGGCCTACCATCTGGCCAGGTTTCACGTCTCTAGGCCTTACGGTTTGGCCTGCACGATGCGTTTTACGAATCCTTACAATTACAATAGGGTTTCAGCATGAAATGCTTGAACCCCTAATAAGAATGAGGGCTTTTTGCCAGTTATAGCGCCACCTAAGGTCCGATCTCCATGAAACTCTGCATGCTTCCTCACCATGTTCTGACACATATGCTCATCAATTTTGGTGAAGTTCTGAGTTTTCATTTGGGATTTATTGGCTTTTGAGTGTATTTTGCCACGCCCCTTTTCTAAACGAGCCTGTTACAGCCACCCAAATGCAAAAGTTCAACTTTTTTTCGATAATTATTGATCTAGAGAGTCCAGAGAATTGTCCTAGACTGGTTTGGTTCCGATCGGGCGAAAAACCAGGGACTAGTTCGCAAAAGTAGGTTTTGGACAAAATTCGACATAGCAGAATATTTTCCCTGCCGACATCCAAATCGGAGATAGCCATTTTGTCCGCCTTGAGCCAAGGATTCCAACGATATAGGGCACTTGATCCTGGGACAAACGGTCTAAGAGTTATGAGCAATTTTGAACTTTTGGTTGCTGTAGCGCCACCTATGGGCCATTCGGGGTCATACTCTGATAGGTTGTCCCCAAACTGAGGCCTACCATCTGGCCAGGTTTCACGTCTCTAGGCCTTACGGTTTGGCCTGCACGATGCGTTTTACGAATCCTTACAATTACAATAGGGTTTCAGCATGAAATGCTTGAACCCCTAATAAGAATGAGGGCTTTTTGCCAGTTATAGCGCCACCTAAGGTCCGATCTCCATGAAACTCTGCATGCTTCCTCACCATGTTCTGACACATATGCTCATCAATTTTGGTGAAGTTCTGAGTTTTCATTTGGGATTTATTGGCTTTTGAGTGTATTTTGCCACGCCCCTTTTCTAAACGAGCCTGTTACAGCCACCCAAATGCAAAAGTTCAACTTTTTTTCGATAATTATTGATCTAGAGAGTCCAGAGAATTGTCCTAGACTGGTTTGGTTCCGATCGGGCGAAAAACCAGGGACTAGTTCGCAAAAGTAGGTTTTGGACAAAATTCGACATAGCAGAATATTTTCCCTGCCGACATCCAAATCGGAGATAGCCATTTTGTCCGCCTTGAGCCAAGGATTCCAACGATATAGGGCACTTGATCCTGGGACAAACGGTCTAAGAGTTATGAGCAATTTTGAACTTTTGGTTGCTGTAGCGCCACCTATGGGCCATTCGGGGTCATACTCTGATAGGTTGTCCCCAAACTGAGGCCTACCATCTGGCCAGGTTTCACGTCTCTAGGCCTTACGGTTTGGCCTGCACGATGCGTTTTACGAATCCTTACAATTACAATAGGGTTTCAGCATGAAATGCTTGAACCCCTAATAAGAATGAGGGCTTTTTGCCAGTTATAGCGCCACCTAAGGTCCGATCTCCATGAAACTCTGCATGCTTCCTCACCATGTTCTGACACATATGCTCATCAATTTTGGTGAAGTTCTGAGTTTTCATTTGGGATTTATTGGCTTTTGAGTGTATTTTGCCACGCCCCTTTTCTAAACGAGCCTGTTACAGCCACCCAAATGCAAAAGTTCAACTTTTTTTCGATAATTATTGATCTAGAGAGTCCAGAGAATTGTCCTAGACTGGTTTGGTTCCGATCGGGCGAAAAACCAGGGACTAGTTCGCAAAAGTAGGTTTTGGACAAAATTCGACATAGCAGAATATTTTCCCTGCCGACATCCAAATCGGAGATAGCCATTTTGTCCGCCTTGAGCCAAGGATTCCAACGATATAGGGCACTTGATCCTGGGACAAACGGTCTAAGAGTTATGAGCAATTTTGAACTTTTGGTTGCTGTAGCGCCACCTATGGGCCATTCGGGGTCATACTCTGATAGGTTGTCCCCAAACTGAGGCCTACCATCTGGCCAGGTTTCACGTCTCTAGGCCTTACGGTTTGGCCTGCACGATGCGTTTTACGAATCCTTACAATTACAATAGGGTTTCAGCATGAAATGCTTGAACCCCTAATAAGAATGAGGGCTTTTTGCCAGTTATAGCGCCACCTAAGGTCCGATCTCCATGAAACTCTGCATGCTTCCTCACCATGTTCTGACACATATGCTCATCAATTTTGGTGAAGTTCTGAGTTTTCATTTGGGATTTATTGGCTTTTGAGTGTATTTTGCCACGCCCCTTTTCTAAACGAGCCTGTTACAGCCACCCAAATGCAAAAGTTCAACTTTTTTTCGATAATTATTGATCTAGAGAGTCCAGAGAATTGTCCTAGACTGGTTTGGTTCCGATCGGGCGAAAAACCAGGGACTAGTTCGCAAAAGTAGGTTTTGGACAAAATTCGACATAGCAGAATATTTTCCCTGCCGACATCCAAATCGGAGATAGCCATTTTGTCCGCCTTGAGCCAAGGATTCCAACGATATAGGGCACTTGATCCTGGGACAAACGGTCTAAGAGTTATGAGCAATTTTGAACTTTTGGTTGCTGTAGCGCCACCTATGGGCCATTCGGGGTCATACTCTGATAGGTTGTCCCCAAACTGAGGCCTACCATCTGGCCAGGTTTCACGTCTCTAGGCCTTACGGTTTGGCCTGCACGATGCGTTTTACGAATCCTTACAATTACAATAGGGTTTCAGCATGAAATGCTTGAACCCCTAATAAGAATGAGGGCTTTTTGCCAGTTATAGCGCCACCTAAGGTCCGATCTCCATGAAACTCTGCATGCTTCCTCACCATGTTCTGACACATATGCTCATCAATTTTGGTGAAGTTCTGAGTTTTCATTTGGGATTTATTGGCTTTTGAGTGTATTTTGCCACGCCCCTTTTCTAAACGAGCCTGTTACAGCCACCCAAATGCAAAAGTTCAACTTTTTTTCGATAATTATTGATCTAGAGAGTCCAGAGAATTGTCCTAGACTGGTTTGGTTCCGATCGGGCGAAAAACCAGGGACTAGTTCGCAAAAGTAGGTTTTGGACAAAATTCGACATAGCAGAATATTTTCCCTGCCGACATCCAAATCGGAGATAGCCATTTTGTCCGCCTTGAGCCAAGGATTCCAACGATATAGGGCACTTGATCCTGGGACAAACGGTCTAAGAGTTATGAGCAATTTTGAACTTTTGGTTGCTGTAGCGCCACCTATGGGCCATTCGGGGTCATACTCTGATAGGTTGTCCCCAAACTGAGGCCTACCATCTGGCCAGGTTTCACGTCTCTAGGCCTTACGGTTTGGCCTGCACGATGCGTTTTACGAATCCTTACAATTACAATAGGGTTTCAGCATGAAATGCTTGAACCCCTAATAAGAATGAGGGCTTTTTGCCAGTTATAGCGCCACCTAAGGTCCGATCTCCATGAAACTCTGCATGCTTCCTCACCATGTTCTGACACATATGCTCATCAATTTTGGTGAAGTTCTGAGTTTTCATTTGGGATTTATTGGCTTTTGAGTGTATTTTGCCACGCCCCTTTTCTAAACGAGCCTGTTACAGCCACCCAAATGCAAAAGTTCAACTTTTTTTCGATAATTATTGATCTAGAGAGTCCAGAGAATTGTCCTAGACTGGTTTGGTTCCGATCGGGCGAAAAACCAGGGACTAGTTCGCAAAAGTAGGTTTTGGACAAAATTCGACATAGCAGAATATTTTCCCTGCCGACATCCAAATCGGAGATAGCCATTTTGTCCGCCTTGAGCCAAGGATTCCAACGATATAGGGCACTTGATCCTGGGACAAACGGTCTAAGAGTTATGAGCAATTTTGAACTTTTGGTTGCTGTAGCGCCACCTATGGGCCATTCGGGGTCATACTCTGATAGGTTGTCCCCAAACTGAGGCCTACCATCTGGCCAGGTTTCACGTCTCTAGGCCTTACGGTTTGGCCTGCACGATGCGTTTTACGAATCCTTACAATTACAATAGGGTTTCAGCATGAAATGCTTGAACCCCTAATAAGAATGAGGGCTTTTTGCCAGTTATAGCGCCACCTAAGGTCCGATCTCCATGAAACTCTGCATGCTTCCTCACCATGTTCTGACACATATGCTCATCAATTTTGGTGAAGTTCTGAGTTTTCATTTGGGATTTATTGGCTTTTGAGTGTATTTTGCCACGCCCCTTTTCTAAACGAGCCTGTTACAGCCACCCAAATGCAAAAGTTCAACTTTTTTTCGATAATTATTGATCTAGAGAGTCCAGAGAATTGTCCTAGACTGGTTTGGTTCCGATCGGGCGAAAAACCAGGGACTAGTTCGCAAAAGTAGGTTTTGGACAAAATTCGACATAGCAGAATATTTTCCCTGCCGACATCCAAATCGGAGATAGCCATTTTGTCCGCCTTGAGCCAAGGATTCCAACGATATAGGGCACTTGATCCTGGGACAAACGGTCTAAGAGTTATGAGCAATTTTGAACTTTTGGTTGCTGTAGCGCCACCTATGGGCCATTCGGGGTCATACTCTGATAGGTTGTCCCCAAACTGAGGCCTACCATCTGGCCAGGTTTCACGTCTCTAGGCCTTACGGTTTGGCCTGCACGATGCGTTTTACGAATCCTTACAATTACAATAGGGTTTCAGCATGAAATGCTTGAACCCCTAATAAGAATGAGGGCTTTTTGCCAGTTATAGCGCCACCTAAGGTCCGATCTCCATGAAACTCTGCATGCTTCCTCACCATGTTCTGACACATATGCTCATCAATTTTGGTGAAGTTCTGAGTTTTCATTTGGGATTTATTGGCTTTTGAGTGTATTTTGCCACGCCCCTTTTCTAAACGAGCCTGTTACAGCCACCCAAATGCAAAAGTTCAACTTTTTTTCGATAATTATTGATCTAGAGAGTCCAGAGAATTGTCCTAGACTGGTTTGGTTCCGATCGGGCGAAAAACCAGGGACTAGTTCGCAAAAGTAGGTTTTGGACAAAATTCGACATAGCAGAATATTTTCCCTGCCGACATCCAAATCGGAGATAGCCATTTTGTCCGCCTTGAGCCAAGGATTCCAACGATATAGGGCACTTGATCCTGGGACAAACGGTCTAAGAGTTATGAGCAATTTTGAACTTTTGGTTGCTGTAGCGCCACCTATGGGCCATTCGGGGTCATACTCTGATAGGTTGTCCCCAAACTGAGGCCTACCATCTGGCCAGGTTTCACGTCTCTAGGCCTTACGGTTTGGCCTGCACGATGCGTTTTACGAATCCTTACAATTACAATAGGGTTTCAGCATGAAATGCTTGAACCCCTAATAAGAATGAGGGCTTTTTGCCAGTTATAGCGCCACCTAAGGTCCGATCTCCATGAAACTCTGCATGCTTCCTCACCATGTTCTGACACATATGCTCATCAATTTTGGTGAAGTTCTGAGTTTTCATTTGGGATTTATTGGCTTTTGAGTGTATTTTGCCACGCCCCTTTTCTAAACGAGCCTGTTACAGCCACCCAAATGCAAAAGTTCAACTTTTTTTCGATAATTATTGATCTAGAGAGTCCAGAGAATTGTCCTAGACTGGTTTGGTTCCGATCGGGCGAAAAACCAGGGACTAGTTCGCAAAAGTAGGTTTTGGACAAAATTCGACATAGCAGAATATTTTCCCTGCCGACATCCAAATCGGAGATAGCCATTTTGTCCGCCTTGAGCCAAGGATTCCAACGATATAGGGCACTTGATCCTGGGACAAACGGTCTAAGAGTTATGAGCAATTTTGAACTTTTGGTTGCTGTAGCGCCACCTATGGGCCATTCGGGGTCATACTCTGATAGGTTGTCCCCAAACTGAGGCCTACCATCTGGCCAGGTTTCACGTCTCTAGGCCTTACGGTTTGGCCTGCACGATGCGTTTTACGAATCCTTACAATTACAATAGGGTTTCAGCATGAAATGCTTGAACCCCTAATAAGAATGAGGGCTTTTTGCCAGTTATAGCGCCACCTAAGGTCCGATCTCCATGAAACTCTGCATGCTTCCTCACCATGTTCTGACACATATGCTCATCAATTTTGGTGAAGTTCTGAGTTTTCATTTGGGATTTATTGGCTTTTGAGTGTATTTTGCCACGCCCCTTTTCTAAACGAGCCTGTTACAGCCACCCAAATGCAAAAGTTCAACTTTTTTTCGATAATTATTGATCTAGAGAGTCCAGAGAATTGTCCTAGACTGGTTTGGTTCCGATCGGGCGAAAAACCAGGGACTAGTTCGCAAAAGTAGGTTTTGGACAAAATTCGACATAGCAGAATATTTTCCCTGCCGACATCCAAATCGGAGATAGCCATTTTGTCCGCCTTGAGCCAAGGATTCCAACGATATAGGGCACTTGATCCTGGGACAAACGGTCTAAGAGTTATGAGCAATTTTGAACTTTTGGTTGCTGTAGCGCCACCTATGGGCCATTCGGGGTCATACTCTGATAGGTTGTCCCCAAACTGAGGCCTACCATCTGGCCAGGTTTCACGTCTCTAGGCCTTACGGTTTGGCCTGCACGATGCGTTTTACGAATCCTTACAATTACAATAGGGTTTCAGCATGAAATGCTTGAACCCCTAATAAGAATGAGGGCTTTTTGCCAGTTATAGCGCCACCTAAGGTCCGATCTCCATGAAACTCTGCATGCTTCCTCACCATGTTCTGACACATATGCTCATCAATTTTGGTGAAGTTCTGAGTTTTCATTTGGGATTTATTGGCTTTTGAGTGTATTTTGCCACGCCCCTTTTCTAAACGAGCCTGTTACAGCCACCCAAATGCAAAAGTTCAACTTTTTTTCGATAATTATTGATCTAGAGAGTCCAGAGAATTGTCCTAGACTGGTTTGGTTCCGATCGGGCGAAAAACCAGGGACTAGTTCGCAAAAGTAGGTTTTGGACAAAATTCGACATAGCAGAATATTTTCCCTGCCGACATCCAAATCGGAGATAGCCATTTTGTCCGCCTTGAGCCAAGGATTCCAACGATATAGGGCACTTGATCCTGGGACAAACGGTCTAAGAGTTATGAGCAATTTTGAACTTTTGGTTGCTGTAGCGCCACCTATGGGCCATTCGGGGTCATACTCTGATAGGTTGTCCCCAAACTGAGGCCTACCATCTGGCCAGGTTTCACGTCTCTAGGCCTTACGGTTTGGCCTGCACGATGCGTTTTACGAATCCTTACAATTACAATAGGGTTTCAGCATGAAATGCTTGAACCCCTAATAAGAATGAGGGCTTTTTGCCAGTTATAGCGCCACCTAAGGTCCGATCTCCATGAAACTCTGCATGCTTCCTCACCATGTTCTGACACATATGCTCATCAATTTTGGTGAAGTTCTGAGTTTTCATTTGGGATTTATTGGCTTTTGAGTGTATTTTGCCACGCCCCTTTTCTAAACGAGCCTGTTACAGCCACCCAAATGCAAAAGTTCAACTTTTTTTCGATAATTATTGATCTAGAGAGTCCAGAGAATTGTCCTAGACTGGTTTGGTTCCGATCGGGCGAAAAACCAGGGACTAGTTCGCAAAAGTAGGTTTTGGACAAAATTCGACATAGCAGAATATTTTCCCTGCCGACATCCAAATCGGAGATAGCCATTTTGTCCGCCTTGAGCCAAGGATTCCAACGATATAGGGCACTTGATCCTGGGACAAACGGTCTAAGAGTTATGAGCAATTTTGAACTTTTGGTTGCTGTAGCGCCACCTATGGGCCATTCGGGGTCATACTCTGATAGGTTGTCCCCAAACTGAGGCCTACCATCTGGCCAGGTTTCACGTCTCTAGGCCTTACGGTTTGGCCTGCACGATGCGTTTTACGAATCCTTACAATTACAATAGGGTTTCAGCATGAAATGCTTGAACCCCTAATAAGAATGAGGGCTTTTTGCCAGTTATAGCGCCACCTAAGGTCCGATCTCCATGAAACTCTGCATGCTTCCTCACCATGTTCTGACACATATGCTCATCAATTTTGGTGAAGTTCTGAGTTTTCATTTGGGATTTATTGGCTTTTGAGTGTATTTTGCCACGCCCCTTTTCTAAACGAGCCTGTTACAGCCACCCAAATGCAAAAGTTCAACTTTTTTTCGATAATTATTGATCTAGAGAGTCCAGAGAATTGTCCTAGACTGGTTTGGTTCCGATCGGGCGAAAAACCAGGGACTAGTTCGCAAAAGTAGGTTTTGGACAAAATTCGACATAGCAGAATATTTTCCCTGCCGACATCCAAATCGGAGATAGCCATTTTGTCCGCCTTGAGCCAAGGATTCCAACGATATAGGGCACTTGATCCTGGGACAAACGGTCTAAGAGTTATGAGCAATTTTGAACTTTTGGTTGCTGTAGCGCCACCTATGGGCCATTCGGGGTCATACTCTGATAGGTTGTCCCCAAACTGAGGCCTACCATCTGGCCAGGTTTCACGTCTCTAGGCCTTACGGTTTGGCCTGCACGATGCGTTTTACGAATCCTTACAATTACAATAGGGTTTCAGCATGAAATGCTTGAACCCCTAATAAGAATGAGGGCTTTTTGCCAGTTATAGCGCCACCTAAGGTCCGATCTCCATGAAACTCTGCATGCTTCCTCACCATGTTCTGACACATATGCTCATCAATTTTGGTGAAGTTCTGAGTTTTCATTTGGGATTTATTGGCTTTTGAGTGTATTTTGCCACGCCCCTTTTCTAAACGAGCCTGTTACAGCCACCCAAATGCAAAAGTTCAACTTTTTTTCGATAATTATTGATCTAGAGAGTCCAGAGAATTGTCCTAGACTGGTTTGGTTCCGATCGGGCGAAAAACCAGGGACTAGTTCGCAAAAGTAGGTTTTGGACAAAATTCGACATAGCAGAATATTTTCCCTGCCGACATCCAAATCGGAGATAGCCATTTTGTCCGCCTTGAGCCAAGGATTCCAACGATATAGGGCACTTGATCCTGGGACAAACGGTCTAAGAGTTATGAGCAATTTTGAACTTTTGGTTGCTGTAGCGCCACCTATGGGCCATTCGGGGTCATACTCTGATAGGTTGTCCCCAAACTGAGGCCTACCATCTGGCCAGGTTTCACGTCTCTAGGCCTTACGGTTTGGCCTGCACGATGCGTTTTACGAATCCTTACAATTACAATAGGGTTTCAGCATGAAATGCTTGAACCCCTAATAAGAATGAGGGCTTTTTGCCAGTTATAGCGCCACCTAAGGTCCGATCTCCATGAAACTCTGCATGCTTCCTCACCATGTTCTGACACATATGCTCATCAATTTTGGTGAAGTTCTGAGTTTTCATTTGGGATTTATTGGCTTTTGAGTGTATTTTGCCACGCCCCTTTTCTAAACGAGCCTGTTACAGCCACCCAAATGCAAAAGTTCAACTTTTTTTCGATAATTATTGATCTAGAGAGTCCAGAGAATTGTCCTAGACTGGTTTGGTTCCGATCGGGCGAAAAACCAGGGACTAGTTCGCAAAAGTAGGTTTTGGACAAAATTCGACATAGCAGAATATTTTCCCTGCCGACATCCAAATCGGAGATAGCCATTTTGTCCGCCTTGAGCCAAGGATTCCAACGATATAGGGCACTTGATCCTGGGACAAACGGTCTAAGAGTTATGAGCAATTTTGAACTTTTGGTTGCTGTAGCGCCACCTATGGGCCATTCGGGGTCATACTCTGATAGGTTGTCCCCAAACTGAGGCCTACCATCTGGCCAGGTTTCACGTCTCTAGGCCTTACGGTTTGGCCTGCACGATGCGTTTTACGAATCCTTACAATTACAATAGGGTTTCAGCATGAAATGCTTGAACCCCTAATAAGAATGAGGGCTTTTTGCCAGTTATAGCGCCACCTAAGGTCCGATCTCCATGAAACTCTGCATGCTTCCTCACCATGTTCTGACACATATGCTCATCAATTTTGGTGAAGTTCTGAGTTTTCATTTGGGATTTATTGGCTTTTGAGTGTATTTTGCCACGCCCCTTTTCTAAACGAGCCTGTTACAGCCACCCAAATGCAAAAGTTCAACTTTTTTTCGCTAATTATTGATCTAGAGAGTCCAGAGAATTGTCCTAGACTGGTTTGGTTCCGATCGGGCGAAAAACCAGGGACTAGTTCGCAAAAGTAGGTTTTGGACAAAATTCGACATAGCAGAATATTTTCCCTGCCGACATCCAAATCGGAGATAGCCATTTTGTCCGCCTTGAGCCAAGGATTCCAACGATATAGGGCACTTGATCCTGGGACAAACGGTCTAAGAGTTATGAGCAATTTTGAACTTTTGGTTGCTGTAGCGCCACCTATGGGCCATTCGGGGTCATACTCTGATAGGTTGTCCCCAAACTGAGGCCTACCATCTGGCCAGGTTTCACGTCTCTAGGCCTTACGGTTTGGCCTGCACGATGCGTTTTACGAATCCTTACAATTACAATAGGGTTTCAGCATGAAATGCTTGAACCCCTAATAAGAATGAGGGCTTTTTGCCAGTTATAGCGCCACCTAAGGTCCGATCTCCATGAAACTCTGCATGCTTCCTCACCATGTTCTGACACATATGCTCATCAATTTTGGTGAAGTTCTGAGTTTTCATTTGGGATTTATTGGCTTTTGAGTGTATTTTGCCACGCCCCTTTTCTAAACGAGCCTGTTACAGCCACCCAAATGCAAAAGTTCAACTTTTTTTCGCTAATTATTGATCTAGAGAGTCCAGAGAATTGTCCTAGACTGGTTTGGTTCCGATCGGGCGAAAAACCAGGGACTAGTTCGCAAAAGTAGGTTTTGGACAAAATTC
Source organism: Squalius cephalus (assembly GCF_949319135.1). Taxonomy (NCBI): domain Eukaryota; kingdom Metazoa; phylum Chordata; class Actinopteri; order Cypriniformes; family Leuciscidae; genus Squalius; species Squalius cephalus. The sequence continues at coordinate 28,741 of NW_027645833.1, forward strand.
GACATAGCAGAATATTTTCCCTGCCGACATCCAAATCGGAGATAGCCATTTTGTCCGCCTTGAGCCAAGGATTCCAACGATATAGGGCACTTGATCCTGGGACAAACGGTCTAAGAGTTATGAGCAATTTTGAACTTTTGGTTGCTGTAGCGCCACCTATGGGCCATTCGGGGTCATACTCTGATAGGTTGTCCCCAAACTGAGGCCTACCATCTGGCCAGGTTTCACGTCTCTAGGCCTTACGGTTTGGCCTGCACGATGCGTTTTACGAATCCTTACAATTACAATAGGGTTTCAGCATGAAATGCTTGAACCCCTAATAAGAATGAGGGCTTTTTGCCAGTTATAGCGCCACCTAAGGTCCGATCTCCATGAAACTCTGCATGCTTCCTCACCATGTTCTGACACATATGCTCATCAATTTTGGTGAAGTTCTGAGTTTTCATTTGGGATTTATTGGCTTTTGAGTGTATTTTGCCACGCCCCTTTTCTAAACGAGCCTGTTACAGCCACCCAAATGCAAAAGTTCAACTTTTTTTCGATAATTATTGATCTAGAGAGTCCAGAGAATTGTCCTAGACTGGTTTGGTTCCGATCGGGCGAAAAACCAGGGACTAGTTCGCAAAAGTAGGTTTTGGACAAAATTCGACATAGCAGAATATTTTCCCTGCCGACATCCAAATCGGAGATAGCCATTTTGTCCGCCTTGAGCCAAGGATTCCAACGATATAGGGCACTTGATCCTGGGACAAACGGTCTAAGAGTTATGAGCAATTTTGAACTTTTGGTTGCTGTAGCGCCACCTATGGGCCATTCGGGGTCATACTCTGATAGGTTGTCCCCAAACTGAGGCCTACCATCTGGCCAGGTTTCACGTCTCTAGGCCTTACGGTTTGGCCTGCACGATGCGTTTTACGAATCCTTACAATTACAATAGGGTTTCAGCATGAAATGCTTGAACCCCTAATAAGAATGAGGGCTTTTTGCCAGTTATAGCGCCACCTAAGGTCCGATCTCCATGAAACTCTGCATGCTTCCTCACCATGTTCTGACACATATGCTCATCAATTTTGGTGAAGTTCTGAGTTTTCATTTGGGATTTATTGGCTTTTGAGTGTATTTTGCCACGCCCCTTTTCTAAACGAGCCTGTTACAGCCACCCAAATGCAAAAGTTCAACTTTTTTTCGATAATTATTGATCTAGAGAGTCCAGAGAATTGTCCTAGACTGGTTTGGTTCCGATCGGGCGAAAAACCAGGGACTAGTTCGCAAAAGTAGGTTTTGGACAAAATTCGACATAGCAGAATATTTTCCCTGCCGACATCCAAATCGGAGATAGCCATTTTGTCCGCCTTGAGCCAAGGATTCCAACGATATAGGGCACTTGATCCTGGGACAAACGGTCTAAGAGTTATGAGCAATTTTGAACTTTTGGTTGCTGTAGCGCCACCTATGGGCCATTCGGGGTCATACTCTGATAGGTTGTCCCCAAACTGAGGCCTACCATCTGGCCAGGTTTCACGTCTCTAGGCCTTACGGTTTGGCCTGCACGATGCGTTTTACGAATCCTTACAATTACAATAGGGTTTCAGCATGAAATGCTTGAACCCCTAATAAGAATGAGGGCTTTTTGCCAGTTATAGCGCCACCTAAGGTCCGATCTCCATGAAACTCTGCATGCTTCCTCACCATGTTCTGACACATATGCTCATCAATTTTGGTGAAGTTCTGAGTTTTCATTTGGGATTTATTGGCTTTTGAGTGTATTTTGCCACGCCCCTTTTCTAAACGAGCCTGTTACAGCCACCCAAATGCAAAAGTTCAACTTTTTTTCGATAATTATTGATCTAGAGAGTCCAGAGAATTGTCCTAGACTGGTTTGGTTCCGATCGGGCGAAAAACCAGGGACTAGTTCGCAAAAGTAGGTTTTGGACAAAATTCGACATAGCAGAATATTTTCCCTGCCGACATCCAAATCGGAGATAGCCATTTTGTCCGCCTTGAGCCAAGGATTCCAACGATATAGGGCACTTGATCCTGGGACAAACGGTCTAAGAGTTATGAGCAATTTTGAACTTTTGGTTGCTGTAGCGCCACCTATGGGCCATTCGGGGTCATACTCTGATAGGTTGTCCCCAAACTGAGGCCTACCATCTGGCCAGGTTTCACGTCTCTAGGCCTTACGGTTTGGCCTGCACGATGCGTTTTACGAATCCTTACAATTACAATAGGGTTTCAGCATGAAATGCTTGAACCCCTAATAAGAATGAGGGCTTTTTGCCAGTTATAGCGCCACCTAAGGTCCGATCTCCATGAAACTCTGCATGCTTCCTCACCATGTTCTGACACATATGCTCATCAATTTTGGTGAAGTTCTGAGTTTTCATTTGGGATTTATTGGCTTTTGAGTGTATTTTGCCACGCCCCTTTTCTAAACGAGCCTGTTACAGCCACCCAAATGCAAAAGTTCAACTTTTTTTCGATAATTATTGATCTAGAGAGTCCAGAGAATTGTCCTAGACTGGTTTGGTTCCGATCGGGCGAAAAACCAGGGACTAGTTCGCAAAAGTAGGTTTTGGACAAAATTCGACATAGCAGAATATTTTCCCTGCCGACATCCAAATCGGAGATAGCCATTTTGTCCGCCTTGAGCCAAGGATTCCAACGATATAGGGCACTTGATCCTGGGACAAACGGTCTAAGAGTTATGAGCAATTTTGAACTTTTGGTTGCTGTAGCGCCACCTATGGGCCATTCGGGGTCATACTCTGATAGGTTGTCCCCAAACTGAGGCCTACCATCTGGCCAGGTTTCACGTCTCTAGGCCTTACGGTTTGGCCTGCACGATGCGTTTTACGAATCCTTACAATTACAATAGGGTTTCAGCATGAAATGCTTGAACCCCTAATAAGAATGAGGGCTTTTTGCCAGTTATAGCGCCACCTAAGGTCCGATCTCCATGAAACTCTGCATGCTTCCTCACCATGTTCTGACACATATGCTCATCAATTTTGGTGAAGTTCTGAGTTTTCATTTGGGATTTATTGGCTTTTGAGTGTATTTTGCCACGCCCCTTTTCTAAACGAGCCTGTTACAGCCACCCAAATGCAAAAGTTCAACTTTTTTTCGATAATTATTGATCTAGAGAGTCCAGAGAATTGTCCTAGACTGGTTTGGTTCCGATCGGGCGAAAAACCAGGGACTAGTTCGCAAAAGTAGGTTTTGGACAAAATTCGACATAGCAGAATATTTTCCCTGCCGACATCCAAATCGGAGATAGCCATTTTGTCCGCCTTGAGCCAAGGATTCCAACGATATAGGGCACTTGATCCTGGGACAAACGGTCTAAGAGTTATGAGCAATTTTGAACTTTTGGTTGCTGTAGCGCCACCTATGGGCCATTCGGGGTCATACTCTGATAGGTTGTCCCCAAACTGAGGCCTACCATCTGGCCAGGTTTCACGTCTCTAGGCCTTACGGTTTGGCCTGCACGATGCGTTTTACGAATCCTTACAATTACAATAGGGTTTCAGCATGAAATGCTTGAACCCCTAATAAGAATGAGGGCTTTTTGCCAGTTATAGCGCCACCTAAGGTCCGATCTCCATGAAACTCTGCATGCTTCCTCACCATGTTCTGACACATATGCTCATCAATTTTGGTGAAGTTCTGAGTTTTCATTGGGATTTATTGGCTTTTGAGTGTATTTTGCCACGCCCCTTTTCTAAACGAGCCTGTTACAGCCACCCAAATGCAAAAGTTCAACTTTTTTCGCTAATTATTGATCTAGAGAGTCCAGAGAATTGTCCTAGACTGGTTTGGTTCCGATCGGGCGAAAAACCAGGGACTAGTTCGCAAAAGTAGGTTTTGGACAAAATTCGACATAGCAGAATATTTTCCCTGCCGACATCCAAATCGGAGATAGCCATTTTGTCCGCCTTGAGCCAAGGATTCCAACGATATAGGGCACTTGATCCTGGGACAAACGGTCTAAGAGTTATGAGCAATTTTGAACTTTTGGTTGCTGTAGCGCCACCTATGGGCCATTCGGGGTCATACTCTGATAGGTTGTCCCCAAACTGAGGCCTACCATCTGGCCAGGTTTCACGTCTCTAGGCCTTACGGTTTGGCCTGCACGATGCGTTTTACGAATCCTTACAATTACAATAGGGTTTCAGCATGAAATGCTTGAACCCCTAATAAGAATGAGGGCTTTTTGCCAGTTATAGCGCCACCTAAGGTCCGATCTCCATGAAACTCTGCATGCTTCCTCACCATGTTCTGACACATATGCTCATCAATTTTGGTGAAGTTCTGAGTTTTCATTTGGGATTTATTGGCTTTTGAGTGTATTTTGCCACGCCCCTTTTCTAAACGAGCCTGTTACAGCCACCCAAATGCAAAAGTTCAACTTTTTTTCGATAATTATTGATCTAGAGAGTCCAGAGAATTGTCCTAGACTGGTTTGGTTCCGATCGGTGCGAAAAACCAGGGACTAGTTCGCAAAAGTAGGTTTTGGACAAAATTCGACATAGCAGAATATTTTCCCTGCCGACATCCAAATCGGAGATAGCCATTTTGTCCGCCTTGAGCCAAGGATTCCAACGATATAGGGCACTTGATCCTGGGACAAACGGTCTAAGAGTTATGAGCAATTTTGAACTTTTGGTTGCTGTAGCGCCACCTATGGGCCATTCGGGGTCATACTCTGATAGGTTGTCCCCAAACTGAGGCCTACCATCTGGCCAGGTTTCACGTCTCTAGGCCTTACGGTTTGGCCTGCACGATGCGTTTTACGAATCCTTACAATTACAATAGGGTTTCAGCATGAAATGCTTGAACCCCTAATAAGAATGAGGGCTTTTTGCCAGTTATAGCGCCACCTAAGGTCCGATCTCCATGAAACTCTGCATGCTTCCTCACCATGTTCTGACACATATGCTCATCAATTTTGGTGAAGTTCTGAGTTTTCATTTGGGATTTATTGGCTTTTGAGTGTATTTTGCCACGCCCCTTTTCTAAACGAGCCTGTTACAGCCACCCAAATGCAAAAGTTCAACTTTTTTTCGATAATTATTGATCTAGAGAGTCCAGAGAATTGTCCTAGACTGGTTTGGTTCCGATCGGGCGAAAAACCAGGGACTAGTTCGCAAAAGTAGGTTTTGGACAAAATTCGACATAGCAGAATATTTTCCCTGCCGACATCCAAATCGGAGATAGCCATTTTGTCCGCCTTGAGCCAAGGATTCCAACGATATAGGGCACTTGATCCTGGGACAAACGGTCTAAGAGTTATGAGCAATTTTGAACTTTTGGTTGCTGTAGCGCCACCTATGGGCCATTCGGGGTCATACTCTGATAGGTTGTCCCCAAACTGAGGCCTACCATCTGGCCAGGTTTCACGTCTCTAGGCCTTACGGTTTGGCCTGCACGATGCGTTTTACGAATCCTTACAATTACAATAGGGTTTCAGCATGAAATGCTTGAACCCCTAATAAGAATGAGGGCTTTTTGCCAGTTATAGCGCCACCTAAGGTCCGATCTCCATGAAACTCTGCATGCTTCCTCACCATGTTCTGACACATATGCTCATCAATTTTGGTGAAGTTCTGAGTTTTCATTTGGGATTTATTGGCTTTTGAGTGTATTTTGCCACGCCCCTTTTCTAAACGAGCCTGTTACAGCCACCCAAATGCAAAAGTTCAACTTTTTTTCGATAATTATTGATCTAGAGAGTCCAGAGAATTGTCCTAGACTGGTTTGGTTCCGATCGGGCGAAAAACCAGGGACTAGTTCGCAAAAGTAGGTTTTGGACAAAATTCGACATAGCAGAATATTTTCCCTGCCGACATCCAAATCGGAGATAGCCATTTTGTCCGCCTTGAGCCAAGGATTCCAACGATATAGGGCACTTGATCCTGGGACAAACGGTCTAAGAGTTATGAGCAATTTTGAACTTTTGGTTGCTGTAGCGCCACCTATGGGCCATTCGGGGTCATACTCTGATAGGTTGTCCCCAAACTGAGGCCTACCATCTGGCCAGGTTTCACGTCTCTAGGCCTTACGGTTTGGCCTGCACGATGCGTTTTACGAATCCTTACAATTACAATAGGGTTTCAGCATGAAATGCTTGAACCCCTAATAAGAATGAGGGCTTTTTGCCAGTTATAGCGCCACCTAAGGTCCGATCTCCATGAAACTCTGCATGCTTCCTCACCATGTTCTGACACATATGCTCATCAATTTTGGTGAAGTTCTGAGTTTTCATTTGGGATTTATTGGCTTTTGAGTGTATTTTGCCACGCCCCTTTTCTAAACGAGCCTGTTACAGCCACCCAAATGCAAAAGTTCAACTTTTTTTCGATAATTATTGATCTAGAGAGTCCAGAGAATTGTCCTAGACTGGTTTGGTTCCGATCGGGCGAAAAACCAGGGACTAGTTCGCAAAAGTAGGTTTTGGACAAAATTCGACATAGCAGAATATTTTCCCTGCCGACATCCAAATCGGAGATAGCCATTTTGTCCGCCTTGAGCCAAGGATTCCAACGATATAGGGCACTTGATCCTGGGACAAACGGTCTAAGAGTTATGAGCAATTTTGAACTTTTGGTTGCTGTAGCGCCACCTATGGGCCATTCGGGGTCATACTCTGATAGGTTGTCCCCAAACTGAGGCCTACCATCTGGCCAGGTTTCACGTCTCTAGGCCTTACGGTTTGGCCTGCACGATGCGTTTTACGAATCCTTACAATTACAATAGGGTTTCAGCATGAAATGCTTGAACCCCTAATAAGAATGAGGGCTTTTTGCCAGTTATAGCGCCACCTAAGGTCCGATCTCCATGAAACTCTGCATGCTTCCTCACCATGTTCTGACACATATGCTCATCAATTTTGGTGAAGTTCTGAGTTTTCATTTGGGATTTATTGGCTTTTGAGTGTATTTTGCCACGCCCCTTTTCTAAACGAGCCTGTTACAGCCACCCAAATGCAAAAGTTCAACTTTTTTTCGATAATTATTGATCTAGAGAGTCCAGAGAATTGTCCTAGACTGGTTTGGTTCCGATCGGGCGAAAAACCAGGGACTAGTTCGCAAAAGTAGGTTTTGGACAAAATTCGACATAGCAGAATATTTTCCCTGCCGACATCCAAATCGGAGATAGCCATTTTGTCCGCCTTGAGCCAAGGATTCCAACGATATAGGGCACTTGATCCTGGGACAAACGGTCTAAGAGTTATGAGCAATTTTGAACTTTTGGTTGCTGTAGCGCCACCTATGGGCCATTCGGGGTCATACTCTGATAGGTTGTCCCCAAACTGAGGCCTACCATCTGGCCAGGTTTCACGTCTCTAGGCCTTACGGTTTGGCCTGCACGATGCGTTTTACGAATCCTTACAATTACAATAGGGTTTCAGCATGAAATGCTTGAACCCCTAATAAGAATGAGGGCTTTTTGCCAGTTATAGCGCCACCTAAGGTCCGATCTCCATGAAACTCTGCATGCTTCCTCACCATGTTCTGACACATATGCTCATCAATTTTGGTGAAGTTCTGAGTTTTCATTTGGGATTTATTGGCTTTTGAGTGTATTTTGCCACGCCCCTTTTCTAAACGAGCCTGTTACAGCCACCCAAATGCAAAAGTTCAACTTTTTTTCGATAATTATTGATCTAGAGAGTCCAGAGAATTGTCCTAGACTGGTTTGGTTCCGATCGGGCGAAAAACCAGGGACTAGTTCGCAAAAGTAGGTTTTGGACAAAATTCGACATAGCAGAATATTTTCCCTGCCGACATCCAAATCGGAGATAGCCATTTTGTCCGCCTTGAGCCAAGGATTCCAACGATATAGGGCACTTGATCCTGGGACAAACGGTCTAAGAGTTATGAGCAATTTTGAACTTTTGGTTGCTGTAGCGCCACCTATGGGCCATTCGGGGTCATACTCTGATAGGTTGTCCCCAAACTGAGGCCTACCATCTGGCCAGGTTTCACGTCTCTAGGCCTTACGGTTTGGCCTGCACGATGCGTTTTACGAATCCTTACAATTACAATAGGGTTTCAGCATGAAATGCTTGAACCCCTAATAAGAATGAGGGCTTTTTGCCAGTTATAGCGCCACCTAAGGTCCGATCTCCATGAAACTCTGCATGCTTCCTCACCATGTTCTGACACATATGCTCATCAATTTTGGTGAAGTTCTGAGTTTTCATTTGGGATTTATTGGCTTTTGAGTGTATTTTGCCACGCCCCTTTTCTAAACGAGCCTGTTACAGCCACCCAAATGCAAAAGTTCAACTTTTTTTCGATAATTATTGATCTAGAGAGTCCAGAGAATTGTCCTAGACTGGTTTGGTTCCGATCGGGCGAAAAACCAGGGACTAGTTCGCAAAAGTAGGTTTTGGACAAAATTCGACATAGCAGAATATTTTCCCTGCCGACATCCAAATCGGAGATAGCCATTTTGTCCGCCTTGAGCCAAGGATTCCAACGATATAGGGCACTTGATCCTGGGACAAACGGTCTAAGAGTTATGAGCAATTTTGAACTTTTGGTTGCTGTAGCGCCACCTATGGGCCATTCGGGGTCATACTCTGATAGGTTGTCCCCAAACTGAGGCCTACCATCTGGCCAGGTTTCACGTCTCTAGGCCTTACGGTTTGGCCTGCACGATGCGTTTTACGAATCCTTACAATTACAATAGGGTTTCAGCATGAAATGCTTGAACCCCTAATAAGAATGAGGGCTTTTTGCCAGTTATAGCGCCACCTAAGGTCCGATCTCCATGAAACTCTGCATGCTTCCTCACCATGTTCTGACACATATGCTCATCAATTTTGGTGAAGTTCTGAGTTTTCATTTGGGATTTATTGGCTTTTGAGTGTATTTTGCCACGCCCCTTTTCTAAACGAGCCTGTTACAGCCACCCAAATGCAAAAGTTCAACTTTTTTTCGATAATTATTGATCTAGAGAGTCCAGAGAATTGTCCTAGACTGGTTTGGTTCCGATCGGGCGAAAAACCAGGGACTAGTTCGCAAAAGTAGGTTTTGGACAAAATTCGACATAGCAGAATATTTTCCCTGCCGACATCCAAATCGGAGATAGCCATTTTGTCCGCCTTGAGCCAAGGATTCCAACGATATAGGGCACTTGATCCTGGGACAAACGGTCTAAGAGTTATGAGCAATTTTGAACTTTTGGTTGCTGTAGCGCCACCTATGGGCCATTCGGGGTCATACTCTGATAGGTTGTCCCCAAACTGAGGCCTACCATCTGGCCAGGTTTCACGTCTCTAGGCCTTACGGTTTGGCCTGCACGATGCGTTTTACGAATCCTTACAATTACAATAGGGTTTCAGCATGAAATGCTTGAACCCCTAATAAGAATGAGGGCTTTTTGCCAGTTATAGCGCCACCTAAGGTCCGATCTCCATGAAACTCTGCATGCTTCCTCACCATGTTCTGACACATATGCTCATCAATTTTGGTGAAGTTCTGAGTTTTCATTTGGGATTTATTGGCTTTTGAGTGTATTTTGCCACGCCCCTTTTCTAAACGAGCCTGTTACAGCCACCCAAATGCAAAAGTTCAACTTTTTTTCGATAATTATTGATCTAGAGAGTCCAGAGAATTGTCCTAGACTGGTTTGGTTCCGATCGGGCGAAAAACCAGGGACTAGTTCGCAAAAGTAGGTTTTGGACAAAATTCGACATAGCAGAATATTTTCCCTGCCGACATCCAAATCGGAGATAGCCATTTTGTCCGCCTTGAGCCAAGGATTCCAACGATATAGGGCACTTGATCCTGGGACAAACGGTCTAAGAGTTATGAGCAATTTTGAACTTTTGGTTGCTGTAGCGCCACCTATGGGCCATTCGGGGTCATACTCTGATAGGTTGTCCCCAAACTGAGGCCTACCATCTGGCCAGGTTTCACGTCTCTAGGCCTTACGGTTTGGCCTGCACGATGCGTTTTACGAATCCTTACAATTACAATAGGGTTTCAGCATGAAATGCTTGAACCCCTAATAAGAATGAGGGCTTTTTGCCAGTTATAGCGCCACCTAAGGTCCGATCTCCATGAAACTCTGCATGCTTCCTCACCATGTTCTGACACATATGCTCATCAATTTTGGTGAAGTTCTGAGTTTTCATTTGGGATTTATTGGCTTTTGAGTGTATTTTGCCACGCCCCTTTTCTAAACGAGCCTGTTACAGCCACCCAAATGCAAAAGTTCAACTTTTTTTCGATAATTATTGATCTAGAGAGTCCAGAGAATTGTCCTAGACTGGTTTGGTTCCGATCGGGCGAAAAACCAGGGACTAGTTCGCAAAAGTAGGTTTTGGACAAAATTCGACATAGCAGAATATTTTCCCTGCCGACATCCAAATCGGAGATAGCCATTTTGTCCGCCTTGAGCCAAGGATTCCAACGATATAGGGCACTTGATCCTGGGACAAACGGTCTAAGAGTTATGAGCAATTTTGAACTTTTGGTTGCTGTAGCGCCACCTATGGGCCATTCGGGGTCATACTCTGATAGGTTGTCCCCAAACTGAGGCCTACCATCTGGCCAGGTTTCACGTCTCTAGGCCTTACGGTTTGGCCTGCACGATGCGTTTTACGAATCCTTACAATTACAATAGGGTTTCAGCATGAAATGCTTGAACCCCTAATAAGAATGAGGGCTTTTTGCCAGTTATAGCGCCACCTAAGGTCCGATCTCCATGAAACTCTGCATGCTTCCTCACCATGTTCTGACACATATGCTCATCAATTTTGGTGAAGTTCTGAGTTTTCATTTGGGATTTATTGGCTTTTGAGTGTATTTTGCCACGCCCCTTTTCTAAACGAGCCTGTTACAGCCACCCAAATGCAAAAGTTCAACTTTTTTTCGATAATTATTGATCTAGAGAGTCCAGAGAATTGTCCTAGACTGGTTTGGTTCCGATCGGGCGAAAAACCAGGGACTAGTTCGCAAAAGTAGGTTTTGGACAAAATTCGACATAGCAGAATATTTTCCCTGCCGACATCCAAATCGGAGATAGCCATTTTGTCCGCCTTGAGCCAAGGATTCCAACGATATAGGGCACTTGATCCTGGGACAAACGGTCTAAGAGTTATGAGCAATTTTGAACTTTTGGTTGCTGTAGCGCCACCTATGGGCCATTCGGGGTCATACTCTGATAGGTTGTCCCCAAACTGAGGCCTACCATCTGGCCAGGTTTCACGTCTCTAGGCCTTACGGTTTGGCCTGCACGATGCGTTTTACGAATCCTTACAATTACAATAGGGTTTCAGCATGAAATGCTTGAACCCCTAATAAGAATGAGGGCTTTTTGCCAGTTATAGCGCCACCTAAGGTCCGATCTCCATGAAACTCTGCATGCTTCCTCACCATGTTCTGACACATATGCTCATCAATTTTGGTGAAGTTCTGAGTTTTCATTTGGGATTTATTGGCTTTTGAGTGTATTTTGCCACGCCCCTTTTCTAAACGAGCCTGTTACAGCCACCCAAATGCAAAAGTTCAACTTTTTTTCGATAATTATTGATCTAGAGAGTCCAGAGAATTGTCCTAGACTGGTTTGGTTCCGATCGGGCGAAAAACCAGGGACTAGTTCGCAAAAGTAGGTTTTGGACAAAATTCGACATAGCAGAATATTTTCCCTGCCGACATCCAAATCGGAGATAGCCATTTTGTCCGCCTTGAGCCAAGGATTCCAACGATATAGGGCACTTGATCCTGGGACAAACGGTCTAAGAGTTATGAGCAATTTTGAACTTTTGGTTGCTGTAGCGCCACCTATGGGCCATTCGGGGTCATACTCTGATAGGTTGTCCCCAAACTGAGGCCTACCATCTGGCCAGGTTTCACGTCTCTAGGCCTTACGGTTTGGCCTGCACGATGCGTTTTACGAATCCTTACAATTACAATAGGGTTTCAGCATGAAATGCTTGAACCCCTAATAAGAATGAGGGCTTTTTGCCAGTTATAGCGCCACCTAAGGTCCGATCTCCATGAAACTCTGCATGCTTCCTCACCATGTTCTGACACATATGCTCATCAATTTTGGTGAAGTTCTGAGTTTTCATTTGGGATTTATTGGCTTTTGAGTGTATTTTGCCACGCCCCTTTTCTAAACGAGCCTGTTACAGCCACCCAAATGCAAAAGTTCAACTTTTTTTCGATAATTATTGATCTAGAGAGTCCAGAGAATTGTCCTAGACTGGTTTGGTTCCGATCGGGCGAAAAACCAGGGACTAGTTCGCAAAAGTAGGTTTTGGACAAAATTCGACATAGCAGAATATTTTCCCTGCCGACATCCAAATCGGAGATAGCCATTTTGTCCGCCTTGAGCCAAGGATTCCAACGATATAGGGCACTTGATCCTGGGACAAACGGTCTAAGAGTTATGAGCAATTTTGAACTTTTGGTTGCTGTAGCGCCACCTATGGGCCATTCGGGGTCATACTCTGATAGGTTGTCCCCAAACTGAGGCCTACCATCTGGCCAGGTTTCACGTCTCTAGGCCTTACGGTTTGGCCTGCACGATGCGTTTTACGAATCCTTACAATTACAATAGGGTTTCAGCATGAAATGCTTGAACCCCTAATAAGAATGAGGGCTTTTTGCCAGTTATAGCGCCACCTAAGGTCCGATCTCCATGAAACTCTGCATGCTTCCTCACCATGTTCTGACACATATGCTCATCAATTTTGGTGAAGTTCTGAGTTTTCATTTGGGATTTATTGGCTTTTGAGTGTATTTTGCCACGCCCCTTTTCTAAACGAGCCTGTTACAGCCACCCAAATGCAAAAGTTCAACTTTTTTTCGATAATTATTGATCTAGAGAGTCCAGAGAATTGTCCTAGACTGGTTTGGTTCCGATCGGGCGAAAAACCAGGGACTAGTTCGCAAAAGTAGGTTTTGGACAAAATTCGACATAGCAGAATATTTTCCCTGCCGACATCCAAATCGGAGATAGCCATTTTGTCCGCCTTGAGCCAAGGATTCCAACGATATAGGGCACTTGATCCTGGGACAAACGGTCTAAGAGTTATGAGCAATTTTGAACTTTTGGTTGCTGTAGCGCCACCTATGGGCCATTCGGGGTCATACTCTGATAGGTTGTCCCCAAACTGAGGCCTACCATCTGGCCAGGTTTCACGTCTCTAGGCCTTACGGTTTGGCCTGCACGATGCGTTTTACGAATCCTTACAATTACAATAGGGTTTCAGCATGAAATGCTTGAACCCCTAATAAGAATGAGGGCTTTTTGCCAGTTATAGCGCCACCTAAGGTCCGATCTCCATGAAACTCTGCATGCTTCCTCACCATGTTCTGACACATATGCTCATCAATTTTGGTGAAGTTCTGAGTTTTCATTTGGGATTTATTGGCTTTTGAGTGTATTTTGCCACGCCCCTTTTCTAAACGAGCCTGTTACAGCCACCCAAATGCAAAAGTTCAACTTTTTTTCGATAATTATTGATCTAGAGAGTCCAGAGAATTGTCCTAGACTGGTTTGGTTCCGATCGGGCGAAAAACCAGGGACTAGTTCGCAAAAGTAGGTTTTGGACAAAATTCGACATAGCAGAATATTTCCCCTGCCGACATCCAAATCGGAGATAGCCATTTTGTCCGCCTTGAGCCAAGGATTCCAACGATATAGGGCACTTGATCCTGGGACAAACGGTCTAAGAGTTATGAGCAATTTTGAACTTTTGGTTGCTGTAGCGCCACCTATGGGCCATTCGGGGTCATACTCTGATAGGTTGTCCCCAAACTGAGGCCTACCATCTGGCCAGGTTTCACGTCTCTAGGCCTTACGGTTTGGCCTGCACGATGCGTTTTACGAATCCTTACAATTACAATAGGGTTTCAGCATGAAATGCTTGAACCCCTAATAAGAATGAGGGCTTTTTGCCAGTTATAGCGCCACCTAAGGTCCGATCTCCATGAAACTCTGCATGCTTCCTCACCATGTTCTGACACATATGCTCATCAATTTTGGTGAAGTTCTGAGTTTTCATTTGGGATTTATTGGCTTTTGAGTGTATTTTGCCACGCCCCTTTTCTAAACGAGCCTGTTACAGCCACCCAAATGCAAAAGTTCAACTTTTTTTCGATAATTATTGATCTAGAGAGTCCAGAGAATTGTCCTAGACTGGTTTGGTTCCGATCGGGCGAAAAACCAGGGACTAGTTCGCAAAAGTAGGTTTTGGACAAAATTCGACATAGCAGAATATTTTCCCTGCCGACATCCAAATCGGAGATAGCCATTTTGTCCGCCTTGAGCCAAGGATTCCAACGATATAGGGCACTTGATCCTGGGACAAACGGTCTAAGAGTTATGAGCAATTTTGAACTTTTGGTTGCTGTAGCGCCACCTATGGGCCATTCGGGGTCATACTCTGATAGGTTGTCCCCAAACTGAGGCCTACCATCTGGCCAGGTTTCACGTCTCTAGGCCTTACGGTTTGGCCTGCACGATGCGTTTTACGAATCCTTACAATTACAATAGGGTTTCAGCATGAAATGCTTGAACCCCTAATAAGAATGAGGGCTTTTTGCCAGTTATAGCGCCACCTAAGGTCCGATCTCCATGAAACTCTGCATGCTTCCTCACCATGTTCTGACACATATGCTCATCAATTTTGGTGAAGTTCTGAGTTTTCATTTGGGATTTATTGGCTTTTGAGTGTATTTTGCCACGCCCCTTTTCTAAACGAGCCTGTTACAGCCACCCAAATGCAAAAGTTCAACTTTTTTTCGATAATTATTGATCTAGAGAGTCCAGAGAATTGTCCTAGACTGGTTTGGTTCCGATCGGGCGAAAAACCAGGGACTAGTTCGCAAAAGTAGGTTTTGGACAAAATTCGACATAGCAGAATATTTTCCCTGCCGACATCCAAATCGGAGATAGCCATTTTGTCCGCCTTGAGCCAAGGATTCCAACGATATAGGGCACTTGATCCTGGGACAAACGGTCTAAGAGTTATGAGCAATTTTGAACTTTTGGTTGCTGTAGCGCCACCTATGGGCCATTCGGGGTCATACTCTGATAGGTTGTCCCCAAACTGAGGCCTACCATCTGGCCAGGTTTCACGTCTCTAGGCCTTACGGTTTGGCCTGCACGATGCGTTTTACGAATCCTTACAATTACAATAGGGTTTCAGCATGAAATGCTTGAACCCCTAATAAGAATGAGGGCTTTTTGCCAGTTATAGCGCCACCTAAGGTCCGATCTCCATGAAACTCTGCATGCTTCCTCACCATGTTCTGACACATATGCTCATCAATTTTGGTGAAGTTCTGAGTTTTCATTTGGGATTTATTGGCTTTTGAGTGTATTTTGCCACGCCCCTTTTCTAAACGAGCCTGTTACAGCCACCCAAATGCAAAAGTTCAACTTTTTTTCGATAATTATTGATCTAGAGAGTCCAGAGAATTGTCCTAGACTGGTTTGGTTCCGATCGGGCGAAAAACCAGGGACTAGTTCGCAAAAGTAGGTTTTGGACAAAATTCGACATAGCAGAATATTTTCCCTGCCGACATCCAAATCGGAGATAGCCATTTTGTCCGCCTTGAGCCAAGGATTCCAACGATATAGGGCACTTGATCCTGGGACAAACGGTCTAAGAGTTATGAGCAATTTTGAACTTTTGGTTGCTGTAGCGCCACCTATGGGCCATTCGGGGTCATACTCTGATAGGTTGTCCCCAAACTGAGGCCTACCATCTGGCCAGGTTTCACGTCTCTAGGCCTTACGGTTTGGCCTGCACGATGCGTTTTACGAATCCTTACAATTACAATAGGGTTTCAGCATGAAATGCTTGAACCCCTAATAAGAATGAGGGCTTTTTGCCAGTTATAGCGCCACCTAAGGTCCGATCTCCATGAAACTCTGCATGCTTCCTCACCATGTTCTGACACATATGCTCATCAATTTTGGTGAAGTTCTGAGTTTTCATTTGGGATTTATTGGCTTTTGAGTGTATTTTGCCACGCCCCTTTTCTAAACGAGCCTGTTACAGCCACCCAAATGCAAAAGTTCAACTTTTTTTCGATAATTATTGATCTAGAGAGTCCAGAGAATTGTCCTAGACTGGTTTGGTTCCGATCGGGCGAAAAACCAGGGACTAGTTCGCAAAAGTAGGTTTTGGACAAAATTCGACATAGCAGAATATTTTCCCTGCCGACATCCAAATCGGAGATAGCCATTTTGTCCGCCTTGAGCCAAGGATTCCAACGATATAGGGCACTTGATCCTGGGACAAACGGTCTAAGAGTTATGAGCAATTTTGAACTTTTGGTTGCTGTAGCGCCACCTATGGGCCATTCGGGGTCATACTCTGATAGGTTGTCCCCAAACTGAGGCCTACCATCTGGCCAGGTTTCACGTCTCTAGGCCTTACGGTTTGGCCTGCACGATGCGTTTTACGAATCCTTACAATTACAATAGGGTTTCAGCATGAAATGCTTGAACCCCTAATAAGAATGAGGGCTTTTTGCCAGTTATAGCGCCACCTAAGGTCCGATCTCCATGAAACTCTGCATGCTTCCTCACCATGTTCTGACACATATGCTCATCAATTTTGGTGAAGTTCTGAGTTTTCATTTGGGATTTATTGGCTTTTGAGTGTATTTTGCCACGCCCCTTTTCTAAACGAGCCTGTTACAGCCACCCAAATGCAAAAGTTCAACTTTTTTTCGATAATTATTGATCTAGAGAGTCCAGAGAATTGTCCTAGACTGGTTTGGTTCCGATCGGGCGAAAAACCAGGGACTAGTTCGCAAAAGTAGGTTTTGGACAAAATTCGACATAGCAGAATATTTTCCCTGCCGACATCCAAATCGGAGATAGCCATTTTGTCCGCCTTGAGCCAAGGATTCCAACGATATAGGGCACTTGATCCTGGGACAAACGGTCTAAGAGTTATGAGCAATTTTGAACTTTTGGTTGCTGTAGCGCCACCTATGGGCCATTCGGGGTCATACTCTGATAGGTTGTCCCCAAACTGAGGCCTACCATCTGGCCAGGTTTCACGTCTCTAGGCCTTACGGTTTGGCCTGCACGATGCGTTTTACGAATCCTTACAATTACAATAGGGTTTCAGCATGAAATGCTTGAACCCCTAATAAGAATGAGGGCTTTTTGCCAGTTATAGCGCCACCTAAGGTCCGATCTCCATGAAACTCTGCATGCTTCCTCACCATGTTCTGACACATATGCTCATCAATTTTGGTGAAGTTCTGAGTTTTCATTTGGGATTTATTGGCTTTTGAGTGTATTTTGCCACGCCCCTTTTCTAAACGAGCCTGTTACAGCCACCCAAATGCAAAAGTTCAACTTTTTTTCGATAATTATTGATCTAGAGAGTCCAGAGAATTGTCCTAGACTGGTTTGGTTCCGATCGGGCGAAAAACCAGGGACTAGTTCGCAAAAGTAGGTTTTGGACAAAATTCGACATAGCAGAATATTTTCCCTGCCGACATCCAAATCGGAGATAGCCATTTTGTCCGCCTTGAGCCAAGGATTCCAACGATATAGGGCACTTGATCCTGGGACAAACGGTCTAAGAGTTATGAGCAATTTTGAACTTTTGGTTGCTGTAGCGCCACCTATGGGCCATTCGGGGTCATACTCTGATAGGTTGTCCCCAAACTGAGGCCTACCATCTGGCCAGGTTTCACGTCTCTAGGCCTTACGGTTTGGCCTGCACGATGCGTTTTACGAATCCTTACAATTACAATAGGGTTTCAGCATGAAATGCTTGAACCCCTAATAAGAATGAGGGCTTTTTGCCAGTTATAGCGCCACCTAAGGTCCGATCTCCATGAAACTCTGCATGCTTCCTCACCATGTTCTGACACATATGCTCATCAATTTTGGTGAAGTTCTGAGTTTTCATTTGGGATTTATTGGCTTTTGAGTGTATTTTGCCACGCCCCTTTTCTAAACGAGCCTGTTACAGCCACCCAAATGCAAAAGTTCAACTTTTTTTCGATAATTATTGATCTAGAGAGTCCAGAGAATTGTCCTAGACTGGTTTGGTTCCGATCGGGCGAAAAACCAGGGACTAGTTCGCAAAAGTAGGTTTTGGACAAAATTCGACATAGCAGAATATTTTCCCTGCCGACATCCAAATCGGAGATAGCCATTTTGTCCGCCTTGAGCCAAGGATTCCAACGATATAGGGCACTTGATCCTGGGACAAACGGTCTAAGAGTTATGAGCAATTTTGAACTTTTGGTTGCTGTAGCGCCACCTATGGGCCATTCGGGGTCATACTCTGATAGGTTGTCCCCAAACTGAGGCCTACCATCTGGCCAGGTTTCACGTCTCTAGGCCTTACGGTTTGGCCTGCACGATGCGTTTTACGAATCCTTACAATTACAATAGGGTTTCAGCATGAAATGCTTGAACCCCTAATAAGAATGAGGGCTTTTTGCCAGTTATAGCGCCACCTAAGGTCCGATCTCCATGAAACTCTGCATGCTTCCTCACCATGTTCTGACACATATGCTCATCAATTTTGGTGAAGTTCTGAGTTTTCATTTGGGATTTATTGGCTTTTGAGTGTATTTTGCCACGCCCCTTTTCTAAACGAGCCTGTTACAGCCACCCAAATGCAA
Organism: Squalius cephalus; assembly: GCF_949319135.1. Classification (NCBI taxonomy): domain Eukaryota; kingdom Metazoa; phylum Chordata; class Actinopteri; order Cypriniformes; family Leuciscidae; genus Squalius; species Squalius cephalus. Next base: position 47,379 of record NW_027645833.1, read on the forward strand.
AAGTTCAACTTTTTTTCGATAATTATTGATCTAGAGAGTCCAGAGAATTGTCCTAGACTGGTTTGGTTCCGATCGGGCGAAAAACCAGGGACTAGTTCGCAAAAGTAGGTTTTGGACAAAATTCGACATAGCAGAATATTTTCCCTGCCGACATCCAAATCGGAGATAGCCATTTTGTCCGCCTTGAGCCAAGGATTCCAACGATATAGGGCACTTGATCCTGGGACAAACGGTCTAAGAGTTATGAGCAATTTTGAACTTTTGGTTGCTGTAGCGCCACCTATGGGCCATTCGGGGTCATACTCTGATAGGTTGTCCCCAAACTGAGGCCTACCATCTGGCCAGGTTTCACGTCTCTAGGCCTTACGGTTTGGCCTGCACGATGCGTTTTACGAATCCTTACAATTACAATAGGGTTTCAGCATGAAATGCTTGAACCCCTAATAAGAATGAGGGCTTTTTGCCAGTTATAGCGCCACCTAAGGTCCGATCTCCATGAAACTCTGCATGCTTCCTCACCATGTTCTGACACATATGCTCATCAATTTTGGTGAAGTTCTGAGTTTTCATTTGGGATTTATTGGCTTTTGAGTGTATTTTGCCACGCCCCTTTTCTAAACGAGCCTGTTACAGCCACCCAAATGCAAAAGTTCAACTTTTTTTCGATAATTATTGATCTAGAGAGTCCAGAGAATTGTCCTAGACTGGTTTGGTTCCGATCGGGCGAAAAACCAGGGACTAGTTCGCAAAAGTAGGTTTTGGACAAAATTCGACATAGCAGAATATTTTCCCTGCCGACATCCAAATCGGAGATAGCCATTTTGTCCGCCTTGAGCCAAGGATTCCAACGATATAGGGCACTTGATCCTGGGACAAACGGTCTAAGAGTTATGAGCAATTTTGAACTTTTGGTTGCTGTAGCGCCACCTATGGGCCATTCGGGGTCATACTCTGATAGGTTGTCCCCAAACTGAGGCCTACCATCTGGCCAGGTTTCACGTCTCTAGGCCTTACGGTTTGGCCTGCACGATGCGTTTTACGAATCCTTACAATTACAATAGGGTTTCAGCATGAAATGCTTGAACCCCTAATAAGAATGAGGGCTTTTTGCCAGTTATAGCGCCACCTAAGGTCCGATCTCCATGAAACTCTGCATGCTTCCTCACCATGTTCTGACACATATGCTCATCAATTTTGGTGAAGTTCTGAGTTTTCATTTGGGATTTATTGGCTTTTGAGTGTATTTTGCCACGCCCCTTTTCTAAACGAGCCTGTTACAGCCACCCAAATGCAAAAGTTCAACTTTTTTTCGATAATTATTGATCTAGAGAGTCCAGAGAATTGTCCTAGACTGGTTTGGTTCCGATCGGGCGAAAAACCAGGGACTAGTTCGCAAAAGTAGGTTTTGGACAAAATTCGACATAGCAGAATATTTTCCCTGCCGACATCCAAATCGGAGATAGCCATTTTGTCCGCCTTGAGCCAAGGATTCCAACGATATAGGGCACTTGATCCTGGGACAAACGGTCTAAGAGTTATGAGCGATTTTGAACTTTTGGTTGCTGTAGCGCCACCTATGGGCCAATCGGGGTCATACTCTGATAGGTTGTCCCCAAATTGAGGCCTACCATCTGGCCAGGTTTCAAGTCTCTAGGCCTTACGGTTTGTCCTGCACGATGCGTTTTACAAATCCTTACAATTACAATAGGGTTTCAGCATTTCATGCTTGAACCCCTAATAAGAATGAAGGCTTTTTGCCAGTTATAGCGCCACCTATGGTCCGATCTCCATGAAACTCTGCATGCTTCCTCACCATGTTCTGTCACATATGCTCATCAATTTTTGTGAAGTTCTGAGTTTTCCTTTGGGATTTATAGGCTTTTGAGTGTATTTTGCCACGCCCCTTTTCTAAATGACCCTGTTACAGCCACCCAAATGGCAAAGTTCAACTTTTTTTTTGATAATTATTGATCTAGAGAGTCCAGAGAATTGTCCTAGACTGGTTTGGTTCCGATCGGGCGAAAAACCAGGGACTAGTTCGCAAAAGTAGGTTTTGGACAAAATCCGACATAGCAGAAAATTTTCCCTGCCTACATCCAAATCGGAGATAGCCATTTTGTCCGCCTCGAGCCAAGGATTCCAACGATATAAGACACTTGATCCTGGGACAAACGGTCTAAGAGTTATGAGCGATTTTGAACTTTTGGTTGCTGTAGCGCCACCTATGGGCCAATCGGGGTCATACTCTGATAGGTTGTCCCCAAATTGAGGCCTACCATCTGGCCAGGTTTCAAGTCTCTAGGCCTTACGGTTTGTCCTGCACGATGCGTTTTACAAATCCTTACAATTACAATAGGGTTTCAGCATTTCATGCTTGAACCCCTAATAAGAATGAAGGCTTTTTGCCAGTTATAGCGCCACCTATGGTCCGATCTCCATGAAACTCTGCATGCTTCCTCACCATGTTCTGTCACATATGCTCATCAATTTTTGTGAAGTTCTGAGTTTTCCTTTGGGATTTATAGGCTTTTGAGTGTATTTTGCCACGCCCCTTTTCTAAATGACCCTGTTACAGCCACCCAAATGGCAAAGTTCAACTTTTTTTTTTGATAATTATTGATCTAGAGAGTCCAGAGAATTGTCCTAGACTGGTTTGGTTCCGATCGGGCGAAAAACCAGGGACTAGTTTGCAAAAGTAGGTTTTGGACAAAATCCGACATAGCAGAAAATTTTCCCTGCCTACATCCAAATCGGAGATAGCCATTTTGTCCGCCTCGAGCCAAGGATTCCAACGATATAAGACACTTGATCCTGGGACAAACGGTCTAAGAGTTATGAGCGATTTTGAACTTTTGGTTGCTGTAGCGCCACCTATGGGCCAATCGGGGTCATACTCTGATAGGTTGTCCCCAAATTGAGGCCTACCATCTGGCCAGGTTTCAAGTCTCTAGGCCTTACGGTTTGTCCTGCACGATGCGTTTTACAAATCCTTACAATTACAATAGGGTTTCAGCATTTCATGCTTGAACCCCTAATAAGAATGAAGGCTTTTTGCCAGTTATAGCGCCACCTATGGTCCGATCTCCATGAAACTCTGCATGCTTCCTCACCATGTTCTGTCACATATGCTCATCAATTTTTGTGAAGTTCTGAGTTTTCCTTTGGGATTTATAGGCTTTTGAGTGTATTTTGCCACGCCCCTTTTCTAAATGACCCTGTTACAGCCACCCAAATGGCAAAGTTCAACTTTTTTTTTGATAATTATTGATCTAGAGAGTCCAGAGAATTGTCCTAGACTGGTTTGGTTCCGATCGGGCGAAAAACCAGGGACTAGTTCGCAAAAGTAGGTTTTGGACAAAATCCGACATAGCAGAAAATTTTCCCTGCCTACATCCAAATCGGAGATAGCCATTTTGTCCGCCTCGAGCCAAGGATTCCAACGATATAAGACACTTGATCCTGGGACAAACGGTCTAAGAGTTATGAGCGATTTTGAACTTTTGGTTGCTGTAGCGCCACCTATGGGCCAATCGGGGTCATACTCTGATAGGTTGTCCCCAAATTGAGGCCTACCATCTGGCCAGGTTTCAAGTCTCTAGGCCTTACGGTTTGTCCTGCACGATGCGTTTTACAAATCCTTACAATTACAATAGGGTTTCAGCATTTCATGCTTGAACCCCTAATAAGAATGAAGGCTTTTTGCCAGTTATAGCGCCACCTATGGTCCGATCTCCATGAAACTCTGCATGCTTCCTCACCATGTTCTGTCACATATGCTCATCAATTTTTGTGAAGTTCTGAGTTTTCCTTTGGGATTTATAGGCTTTTGAGTGTATTTTGCCACGCCCCTTTTCTAAATGACCCTGTTACAGCCACCCAAATGGCAAAGTTCAACTTTTTTTTTGATAATTATTGATCTAGAGAGTCCAGAGAATTGTCCTAGACTGGTTTGGTTCCGATCGGGCGAAAAACCAGGGACTAGTTCGCAAAAGTAGGTTTTGGACAAAATCCGACATAGCAGAAAATTTTCCCTGCCTACATCCAAATCGGAGATAGCCATTTTGTCCGCCTCGAGCCAAGGATTCCAACGATATAAGACACTTGATCCTGGGACAAACGGTCTAAGAGTTATGAGCGATTTTGAACTTTTGGTTGCTGTAGCGCCACCTATGGGCCAATCGGGGTCATACTCTGATAGGTTGTCCCCAAATTGAGGCCTACCATCTGGCCAGGTTTCAAGTCTCTAGGCCTTACGGTTTGTCCTGCACGATGCGTTTTACAAATCCTTACAATTACAATAGGGTTTCAGCATTTCATGCTTGAACCCCTAATAAGAATGAAGGCTTTTTGCCAGTTATAGCGCCACCTATGGTCCGATCTCCATGAAACTCTGCATGCTTCCTCACCATGTTCTGTCACATATGCTCATCAATTTTTGTGAAGTTCTGAGTTTTCCTTTGGGATTTATAGGCTTTTGAGTGTATTTTGCCACGCCCCTTTTCTAAATGACCCTGTTACAGCCACCCAAATGGCAAAGTTCAACTTTTTTTTTGATAATTATTGATCTAGAGAGTCCAGAGAATTGTCCTAGACTGGTTTGGTTCCGATCGGGCGAAAAACCAGGGACTAGTTCGCAAAAGTAGGTTTTGGACAAAATCCGACATAGCAGAAAATTTTCCCTGCCGACATCCAAATCGGAGATAGCCATTTTGTCCGCCTCGAGCCAAGGATTCCAACGATATAAGACACTTGATCCTGGGACAAACGGTCTAAGAGTTATGAGCGATTTTGAACTTTTGGTTGCTGTAGCGCCACCTATGGGCCAATCGGGGTCATACTCTGATAGGTTGTCCCCAAATTGAGGCCTACCATCTGGCCAGGTTTCAAGTCTCTAGGCCTTACGGTTTGTCCTGCACGATGCGTTTTACAAATCCTTACAATTACAATAGGGTTTCAGCATTTCATGCTTGAACCCCTAATAGTCTAGACGGATTTTAGAAAAATGGCCTTCTATAAGAAGTGAGGAGCATTTATGGGTACAAGTCGGGAACCGGCCTACCTCACATATTTCAAGGGTGCTGAGTCCAAAAAAACTGGTTCCCAAGCGAAATTTTGAGTTTTTTACCTTCTAATTTGCATATCAAAATGGCCGCCAAATTGCCTATCTTGCTCAGTCGTTGGACCATTTTCCCCTAGTTTTTTTGTAAGTAGGCAATCTAGATGAGGAAATTAAGTTTCTAGATCGATAGTCAAGGGTCAGAGCAAAGATATAATGGAGGCTCACTGCCTTTTTTATGTATATATGCAAAATACCAACTTTTAAGGTGAAATGAAGCATTATTTGTGTTTTTTTTTTAAGGCCGACATACATATTCAATCAATATCACTCTTAAATGTTCCCAGTGTATATATGATATGTGATGTATTCCATATTACATAATAACTAAGAAAAACACCATTGCAAGTTTTTTTTATGCAAATTAAGGTGAGACACTACAGGTGAATAGGGTAAAAATTTTAACTAGCAGATATCACCATGAAACTTTCACAGTTGATTACCTACATTAAGATGAGAAACAAAATGTATTACAAGTTTTCTGTAATTTAATGTTTAAATATGCAAATTAGGCAATATCTAATCAAATATGCACTAATTTGCATAGATTTAAAATAACGAAATCTGAGTATTGGATAAAGCCAGGTTAAAAATAATTTTTTCATTGTGTTCACATATTAGATGGGAAAAAAATTACTGAGGGATTTATGGATATCTACTTTTGTTATCCTGTAAATCAGAAAATACTGTCAATAGCCTTAAAAAAATGATTTTCGCCATGATTTTTGGAATAAAATGTTATATAAATCAGGCTAGGAATAGTGTATTTACAAATCCCTCTGTAAATGTATATAATGTATATATAATATATAATATATATAATGTAAATGTATATATGTAATATAACATAATATAACTATAACTAGGTACAAGTACAAAAGTTTGGTGTATAGGTGCTACTGAAGTGGAGTGTCATCCATGTGGTTTCCTTAGTCTGCTTCCGAAGCATTCGCCGGCCCCAAGCAGGAGGACGGCACTGCCCGTTCCTCGAGGGAGCTGTCTCCCTGCTCAAGGCAAAGCAGCTTGACAGCAGGGAAGTCCATGATGAACCAAAAAAAAGTTAAACAAAAACACAAACAAGACAGAAAACAAAAATACCAAAGAATCGACGACGAAAGTTAGGCTTTAATGCTCCAACAGAGTAATCCAAAGAGGTACATCCAAACACAACTACACATAGACGAGACCCAACACAAAACACAAACTGATCTGAACTTAAGTAGTTAGAGGATAATGAGACATGAACACCTGAACACAACACACACCTGAACTGAGTAATGAATCAAATTAACAACCATGAAGACAAGCTAACCAAGGTGAAAACACAGAGTCCATGTGGAGAAAACTAAAAATAAACAAAACCAGATAACGCTGAAAGGAATACAGCTTTCATGTATTATGTGCTCTATTTATTGCTTTTTATGGCAAATTTATAAGTAAAAAATAATAAAATTATATCATTGTGTTAATTCTTTTTTGTAGTTTTTGTATTATTATTCTATTAAAATGAATGAACTATCTATTAAATATGACATGAATATGAGAACAAGTGAACAAGTTATTTATTTTCATTATACCATATAAAGTTATTATCGTCATTATTTTTTAAGGTGTAAAATAGTTATTTCTACTCTCTGGCACACACAAATTCCGTCATCTTAAGCCGCTCACTCAATTTCATTTCTCTTTTCTCCATAAAGTACATGTGCCATTCACTATAATGAACAAGTGAACTTGTGACCGATTTCAGATGCATCTCAGACGAAACTGCAAAGTAAATGACAAATTATGACCCACAGACAAAACTTCATAATAAAAGTCAGACAAAAACAATAGCTGAAAACCAAAAAGAGCAGAATTAGACTGTGGACCGACTAGACGTTAAAATTAAGATATTTTTATGGGCTGGCTCCACTCTCATGGAACCAATGAATACTGCTATTTGATAGAGGACTATAGTGGGCCACACATGGTTGCTGCTACTACATACAATGTGGGAGAATGGGTTTGAGGTAACATGCAGCAACATGCAGATATGTTTCTTCGCCGAGGAGCGGCAACGTACACTTTCAGGGTGGAGGGAGACTGCCTTCGGTCCAACACTTCTTGCAGGAAGGAAAGCACGACACTGATCGGGCATTTTCTGGGGTCTTCTCTGCGAGAAGAGCACCAGGTGACGAAGAGGTTCCACTTCAACGCGTAGGCATGTCTCGTGGACGATGCTCTAGCGGAAGTGATGGTAGCCACTACCGCTGGTGGTAGGGTACTCAAACCTGCTTCATCCCGTCCAGGAGCCACACGTTCCAAAGATCGGGATGAGGGTACCATAAGGTGCACCGTCCCTGAGAAAGCAGTCGTTCCTCAGAGGGATTGGCCAGGGAGGTGCTGTCGCGAGGAGGACTAGTTTGGAGAACCAGGTCTGGTTGTGTCAATGAGGGGCAACCAAAATGACCTTCTCCCTGTCCTCCCTGAGCTTGCACAGGGTCTGTGCAAGAAGGCTCACTGGGGGAAATGCATATTTGCAAAGGCCCCGCGACCAGCTGTGCACCAGTGTGTCCGTGCCGAGCGTGCCCTCGGTCAGGGAGTAAAACAGATCGCAATGGGACGAGTTGTGGGAGGAAAACAAGTCTACCTGTGCGTCCCCGAACTGATCCCAAATCAGCTCAACTGTCTTTGGATGGAGTCTCCATTCTCCAGGGAGAGGCTGAAGCCATGAAAGCACGTGAGCATCTTGAACGGAAGCCTGTGAAGGGAGCGGTTCAAGACGTGCAGGTCCAGGATTGGCCGTAACCCACCGGTTTTCTTCGGTACAATGAAGTAAGGGCTGTAGAACCCGGACTTCATTTCGGCTGGAGGGACAATCTCGACTGCACCTTTCGCCAGTAAGGTAGCGACCTCCGTACGCATGACAGGGGCATTGCCACCCACCATAGTGTAACGGACTCCCCGGAGGCGGGGAGGAGATCGTGCGAACTGAATCGCATAGCCGAGCCTGGTGGTTCTCTCAACCCAGCGGGACAGGCTGGGAAGCTCTAGCCAGGCTCCCAAGAACTGAACCAGCGGGGTCATGGGAACCACAGACGTACCGTCGGTAGGGCACCGAAGTGGAATGAACGGTCCAGACGTGGGCGGTGTAGCGACCCGGTGTGGGGGCACGGTCATTGCCGCATCCTGACAGAGGAGGCCAGGGAAGGACCAGTGTTCCACGGGGGGCCTGCTCTGAAAGAGGTCTGGCGACAGAGGGGGACAAGAGTGGCGAGGCAGAGCGTCGCACACTGCCATCCATGGCCTCTTGGGGCTCGGAGGAAGGGGCATCAGTTCTTAGAAAAAAGATTCTCCCCCAGCCCTCCACGGGGGGAAGGAGTGGTCCTGCTACCAGCTCCTGAGAAGAACTGAGCCCTAACTCCAAGCTGCCCATCAGCTGCTTAGACTGGCGTTTTGGCGGGCTAAGGGGCGGAGACGGGCAGTGCCGTCCTCCTGCTTGGGGCCGGTGAAGGCTTCGGAAGCAGACTAAGGAAACCACATGGATGACGCTCCACTTCAGTAGCACCTATACACCAAACTTTCCAGTCTTGTACCTAGTTATATTATGAAGACATTTACAGAGGGATTTGTAAATATATGAATCCAAGCCTGATTTATATAACATTTTATTCCAAAAAACATGGCGAAATTTTTTTTTTTAAGGCTATTGACAGTATTTTCTGATTTACAGGATAACAAAAGTAGATATCCATAAATCCCTCTGTAATTTTTTTCCCATCTAATATGTGAACACAATGAAAAAATCATTTTTAACCTGGCTTTATCCAATACTCAGATTTCGTTGTTTTAAATATATGCAAATTAGTGCACATTTGATTAGATATTGCCTAATTTGCATATTTAAACATTAAATTACAGAAAACTCATAAAACATATTTTTTCTCATCTTAATGTAGGTAATCAACTGTGAAAGTTTCATGGTGATATCTGCTAGTTAAAAATGTTACCCTATTCACCTGTAGTGTCTCACCTTAATTTGCATAAAAAATGAAATCTCAGACAACTTGCAATGGTGTTTTTCTTAGTTATTATGTAATATGGAATACATCACATATCATATATACACTGGGAACATTTAAGAGTGATATTGATTGAATATGTATGTCGGCCTTAAAAAATGACACAAATAATGCTTAATTTCACCTTAAAAGTTGGTATTTTGCATAAATATATACATAAAAAAGGCAGTGAGCCTCCATTATATCTTTGCTCTGACCCTTGACTATCGATCTAGAAACTTAATTTCCTCATCTAGATTGCCTACTTACAAAAAAACTAGGGGAAAATGGTCCAACAACTGAGCAAGATAGGCAATTTGGCGGCCATTTTGATATGCAAATTAGAAGGTCAAAAACTCAAAATTTTGCTTGGGAACCAGTTTTTTTGGATTCAGCACCCTTGAAATATGTAAAGTAGGCCGGTTCCCGACTTGTACCCATAAATGCTCCTCACTTTCACTTTTTGGGGACATCCCTTCTAGACTATAATAAGAATGAAGGCTTTTTGCCAGTTATAGCGCCACCTATGGTCCGATCTCCATGAAACTCTGCATGCTTCCTCACCATGTTCTGTCACATATGCTCATCAATTTTTGTGAAGTTCTGAGTTTTCCTTTGGGATTTATAGGCTTTTGAGTGTATTTTGCCACGCCCCTTTTCTAAATGACCCTGTTACAGCCACCCAAATGGCAAAGTTCAACTTTTTTTTTGATAATTATTGATCTAGAGAGTCCAGAGAATTGTCCTAGACTGGTTTGGTTCCGATCGGGCGAAAAACCAGGGACTAGTTCGCAAAAGTAGGTTTTGGACAAAATCCGACATAGCAGAAAATTTTCCCTGCCTACATCCAAATCGGAGATAGCCATTTTGTCCGCCTCGAGCCAAGGATTCCAACGATATAAGACACTTGATCCTGGGACAAACGGTCTAAGAGTTATGAGCGATTTTGAACTTTTGGTTGCTGTAGCGCCACCTATGGGCCAATCGGGGTCATACTCTGATAGGTTGTCCCCAAATTGAGGCCTACCATCTGGCCAGGTTTCAAGTCTCTAGGCCTTACGGTTTGTCCTGCACGATGCGTTTTACAAATCCTTACAATTACAATAGGGTTTCAGCATTTCATGCTTGAACCCCTAATAAGAATGAAGGCTTTTTGCCAGTTATAGCGCCACCTATGGTCCGATCTCCATGAAACTCTGCATGCTTCCTCACCATGTTCTGTCACATATGCTCATCAATTTTTGTGAAGTTCTGAGTTTTCCTTTGGGATTTATAGGCTTTTGAGTGTATTTTGCCACGCCCCTTTTCTAAATGACCCTGTTACAGCCACCCAAATGGCAAAGTTCAACTTTTTTTTTGATAATTATTGATCTAGAGAGTCCAGAGAATTGTCCTAGACTGGTTTGGTTCCGATCGGGCGAAAAACCAGGGACTAGTTCGCAAAAGTAGGTTTTGGACAAAATCCGACATAGCAGAAAATTTTCCCTGCCTACATCCAAATCGGAGATAGCCATTTTGTCCGCCTCGAGCCAAGGATTCCAACGATATAAGACACTTGATCCTGGGACAAACGGTCTAAGAGTTATGAGCGATTTTGAACTTTTGGTTGCTGTAGCGCCACCTATGGGCCAATCGGGGTCATACTCTGATAGGTTGTCCCCAAATTGAGGCCTACCATCTGGCCAGGTTTCAAGTCTCTAGGCCTTACGGTTTGTCCTGCACGATGCGTTTTACAAATCCTTACAATTACAATAGGGTTTCAGCATTTCATGCTTGAACCCCTAATAAGAATGAAGGCTTTTTGCCAGTTATAGCGCCACCTATGGTCCGATCTCCATGAAACTCTGCATGCTTCCTCACCATGTTCTGTCACATATGCTCATCAATTTTTGTGAAGTTCTGAGTTTTCCTTTGGGATTTATAGGCTTTTGAGTGTATTTTGCCACGCCCCTTTTCTAAATGACCCTGTTACAGCCACCCAAATGGCAAAGTTCAACTTTTTTTTTGATAATTATTGATCTAGAGAGTCCAGAGAATTGTCCTAGACTGGTTTGGTTCCGATCGGGCGAAAAACCAGGGACTAGTTCGCAAAAGTAGGTTTTGGACAAAATCCGACATAGCAGAAAATTTTCCCTGCCTACATCCAAATCGGAGATAGCCATTTTGTCCGCCTCGAGCCAAGGATTCCAACGATATAAGACACTTGATCCTGGGACAAACGGTCTAAGAGTTATGAGCGATTTTGAACTTTTGGTTGCTGTAGCGCCACCTATGGGCCAATCGGGGTCATACTCTGATAGGTTGTCCCCAAATTGAGGCCTACCATCTGGCCAGGTTTCAAGTCTCTAGGCCTTACGGTTTGTCCTGCACGATGCGTTTTACAAATCCTTACAATTACAATAGGGTTTCAGCATTTCATGCTTGAACCCCTAATAAGAATGAAGGCTTTTTGCCAGTTATAGCGCCACCTATGGTCCGATCTCCATGAAACTCTGCATGCTTCCTCACCATGTTCTGTCACATATGCTCATCAATTTTTGTGAAGTTCTGAGTTTTCCTTTGGGATTTATAGGCTTTTGAGTGTATTTTGCCACGCCCCTTTTCTAAATGACCCTGTTACAGCCACCCAAATGGCAAAGTTCAACTTTTTTTTTGATAATTATTGATCTAGAGAGTCCAGAGAATTGTCCTAGACTGGTTTGGTTCCGATCGGGCGAAAAACCAGGGACTAGTTCGCAAAAGTAGGTTTTGGACAAAATCCGACATAGCAGAAAATTTTCCCTGCCTACATCCAAATCGGAGATAGCCATTTTGTCCGCCTCGAGCCAAGGATTCCAACGATATAAGACACTTGATCCTGGGACAAACGGTCTAAGAGTTATGAGCGATTTTGAACTTTTGGTTGCTGTAGCGCCACCTATGGGCCAATCGGGGTCATACTCTGATAGGTTGTCCCCAAATTGAGGCCTACCATCTGGCCAGGTTTCAAGTCTCTAGGCCTTACGGTTTGTCCTGCACGATGCGTTTTACAAATCCTTACAATTACAATAGGGTTTCAGCATTTCATGCTTGAACCCCTAATAAGAATGAAGGCTTTTTGCCAGTTATAGCGCCACCTATGGTCCGATCTCCATGAAACTCTGCATGCTTCCTCACCATGTTCTGTCACATATGCTCATCAATTTTTGTGAAGTTCTGAGTTTTCCTTTGGGATTTATAGGCTTTTGAGTGTATTTTGCCACGCCCCTTTTCTAAATGACCCTGTTACAGCCACCCAAATGGCAAAGTTCAACTTTTTTTTTGATAATTATTGATCTAGAGAGTCCAGAGAATTGTCCTAGACTGGTTTGGTTCCGATCGGGCGAAAAACCAGGGACTAGTTCGCAAAAGTAGGTTTTGGACAAAATCCGACATAGCAGAAAATTTTCCCTGCCTACATCCAAATCGGAGATAGCCATTTTGTCCGCCTCGAGCCAAGGATTCCAACGATATAAGACACTTGATCCTGGGACAAACGGTCTAAGAGTTATGAGCGATTTTGAACTTTTGGTTGCTGTAGCGCCACCTATGGGCCAATCGGGGTCATACTCTGATAGGTTGTCCCCAAATTGAGGCCTACCATCTGGCCAGGTTTCAAGTCTCTAGGCCTTACGGTTTGTCCTGCACGATGCGTTTTACAAATCCTTACAATTACAATAGGGTTTCAGCATTTCATGCTTGAACCCCTAATAAGAATGAAGGCTTTTTGCCAGTTATAGCGCCACCTATGGTCCGATCTCCATGAAACTCTGCATGCTTCCTCACCATGTTCTGTCACATATGCTCATCAATTTTTGTGAAGTTCTGAGTTTTCCTTTGGGATTTATAGGCTTTTGAGTGTATTTTGCCACGCCCCTTTTCTAAATGACCCTGTTACAGCCACCCAAATGGCAAAGTTCAACTTTTTTTTTGATAATTATTGATCTAGAGAGTCCAGAGAATTGTCCTAGACTGGTTTGGTTCCGATCGGGCGAAAAACCAGGGACTAGTTCGCAAAAGTAGGTTTTGGACAAAATCCGACATAGCAGAAAATTTTCCCTGCCTACATCCAAATCGGAGATAGCCATTTTGTCCGCCTCGAGCCAAGGATTCCAACGATATAAGACACTTGATCCTGGGACAAACGGTCTAAGAGTTATGAGCGATTTTGAACTTTTGGTTGCTGTAGCGCCACCTATGGGCCAATCGGGGTCATACTCTGATAGGTTGTCCCCAAATTGAGGCCTACCATCTGGCCAGGTTTCAAGTCTCTAGGCCTTACGGTTTGTCCTGCACGATGCGTTTTACAAATCCTTACAATTACAATAGGGTTTCAGCATTTCATGCTTGAACCCCTAATAAGAATGAAGGCTTTTTGCCAGTTATAGCGCCACCTATGGTCCGATCTCCATGAAACTCTGCATGCTTCCTCACCATGTTCTGTCACATATGCTCATCAATTTTTGTGAAGTTCTGAGTTTTCCTTTGGGATTTATAGGCTTTTGAGTGTATTTTGCCACGCCCCTTTTCTAAATGACCCTGTTACAGCCACCCAAATGGCAAAGTTCAACTTTTTTTTTGATAATTATTGATCTAGAGAGTCCAGAGAATTGTCCTAGACTGGTTTGGTTCCGATCGGGCGAAAAACCAGGGACTAGTTCGCAAAAGTAGGTTTTGGACAAAATCCGACATAGCAGAAAATTTTCCCTGCCTACATCCAAATCGGAGATAGCCATTTTGTCCGCCTCGAGCCAAGGATTCCAACGATATAAGACACTTGATCCTGGGACAAACGGTCTAAGAGTTATGAGCGATTTTGAACTTTTGGTTGCTGTAGCGCCACCTATGGGCCAATCGGGGTCATACTCTGATAGGTTGTCCCCAAATTGAGGCCTACCATCTGGCCAGGTTTCAAGTCTCTAGGCCTTACGGTTTGTCCTGCACGATGCGTTTTACAAATCCTTACAATTACAATAGGGTTTCAGCATTTCATGCTTGAACCCCTAATAAGAATGAAGGCTTTTTGCCAGTTATAGCGCCACCTATGGTCCGATCTCCATGAAACTCTGCATGCTTCCTCACCATGTTCTGTCACATATGCTCATCAATTTTTGTGAAGTTCTGAGTTTTCCTTTGGGATTTATAGGCTTTTGAGTGTATTTTGCCACGCCCCTTTTCTAAATGACCCTGTTACAGCCACCCAAATGGCAAAGTTCAACTTTTTTTTTGATAATTATTGATCTAGAGAGTCCAGAGAATTGTCCTAGACTGGTTTGGTTCCGATCGGGCGAAAAACCAGGGACTAGTTCGCAAAAGTAGGTTTTGGACAAAATCCGACATAGCAGAAAATTTTCCCTGCCTACATCCAAATCGGAGATAGCCATTTTGTCCGCCTCGAGCCAAGGATTCCAACGATATAAGACACTTGATCCTGGGACAAACGGTCTAAGAGTTATGAGCGATTTTGAACTTTTGGTTGCTGTAGCGCCACCTATGGGCCAATCGGGGTCATACTCTGATAGGTTGTCCCCAAATTGAGGCCTACCATCTGGCCAGGTTTCAAGTCTCTAGGCCTTACGGTTTGTCCTGCACGATGCGTTTTACAAATCCTTACAATTACAATAGGGTTTCAGCATTTCATGCTTGAACCCCTAATAAGAATGAAGGCTTTTTGCCAGTTATAGCGCCACCTATGGTCCGATCTCCATGAAACTCTGCATGCTTCCTCACCATGTTCTGTCACATATGCTCATCAATTTTTGTGAAGTTCTGAGTTTTCCTTTGGGATTTATAGGCTTTTGAGTGTATTTTGCCACGCCCCTTTTCTAAATGACCCTGTTACAGCCACCCAAATGGCAAAGTTCAACTTTTTTTTTGATAATTATTGATCTAGAGAGTCCAGAGAATTGTCCTAGACTGGTTTGGTTCCGATCGGGCGAAAAACCAGGGACTAGTTCGCAAAAGTAGGTTTTGGACAAAATCCGACATAGCAGAAAATTTTCCCTGCCTACATCCAAATCGGAGATAGCCATTTTGTCCGCCTCGAGCCAAGGATTCCAACGATATAAGACACTTGATCCTGGGACAAACGGTCTAAGAGTTATGAGCGATTTTGAACTTTTGGTTGCTGTAGCGCCACCTATGGGCCAATCGGGGTCATACTCTGATAGGTTGTCCCCAAATTGAGGCCTACCATCTGGCCAGGTTTCAAGTCTCTAGGCCTTACGGTTTGTCCTGCACGATGCGTTTTACAAATCCTTACAATTACAATAGGGTTTCAGCATTTCATGCTTGAACCCCTAATAAGAATGAAGGCTTTTTGCCAGTTATAGCGCCACCTATGGTCCGATCTCCATGAAACTCTGCATGCTTCCTCACCATGTTCTGTCACATATGCTCATCAATTTTTGTGAAGTTCTGAGTTTTCCTTTGGGATTTATAGGCTTTTGAGTGTATTTTGCCACGCCCCTTTTCTAAATGACCCTGTTACAGCCACCCAAATGGCAAAGTTCAACTTTTTTTTTGATAATTATTGATCTAGAGAGTCCAGAGAATTGTCCTAGACTGGTTTGGTTCCGATCGGGCGAAAAACCAGGGACTAGTTCGCAAAAGTAGGTTTTGGACAAAATCCGACATAGCAGAAAATTTTCCCTGCCTACATCCAAATCGGAGATAGCCATTTTGTCCGCCTCGAGCCAAGGATTCCAACGATATAAGACACTTGATCCTGGGACAAACGGTCTAAGAGTTATGAGCGATTTTGAACTTTTGGTTGCTGTAGCGCCACCTATGGGCCAATCGGGGTCATACTCTGATAGGTTGTCCCCAAATTGAGGCCTACCATCTGGCCAGGTTTCAAGTCTCTAGGCCTTACGGTTTGTCCTGCACGATGCGTTTTACAAATCCTTACAATTACAATAGGGTTTCAGCATTTCATGCTTGAACCCCTAATAAGAATGAAGGCTTTTTGCCAGTTATAGCGCCACCTATGGTCCGATCTCCATGAAACTCTGCATGCTTCCTCACCATGTTCTGTCACATATGCTCATCAATTTTTGTGAAGTTCTGAGTTTTCCTTTGGGATTTATAGGCTTTTGAGTGTATTTTGCCACGCCCCTTTTCTAAATGACCCTGTTACAGCCACCCAAATGGCAAAGTTCAACTTTTTTTTTGATAATTATTGATCTAGAGAGTCCAGAGAATTGTCCTAGACTGGTTTGGTTCCGATCGGGCGAAAAACCAGGGACTAGTTCGCAAAAGTAGGTTTTGGACAAAATCCGACATAGCAGAAAATTTTCCCTGCCTACATCCAAATCGGAGATAGCCATTTTGTCCGCCTCGAGCCAAGGATTCCAACGATATAAGACACTTGATCCTGGGACAAACGGTCTAAGAGTTATGAGCGATTTTGAACTTTTGGTTGCTGTAGCGCCACCTATGGGCCAATCGGGGTCATACTCTGATAGGTTGTCCCCAAATTGAGGCCTACCATCTGGCCAGGTTTCAAGTCTCTAGGCCTTACGGTTTGTCCTGCACGATGCGTTTTACAAATCCTTACAATTACAATAGGGTTTCAGCATTTCATGCTTGAACCCCTAATAAGAATGAAGGCTTTTTGCCAGTTATAGCGCCACCTATGGTCCGATCTCCATGAAACTCTGCATGCTTCCTCACCATGTTCTGTCACATATGCTCATCAATTTTTGTGAAGTTCTGAGTTTTCCTTTGGGATTTATAGGCTTTTGAGTGTATTTTGCCACGCCCCTTTTCTAAATGACCCTGTTACAGCCACCCAAATGGCAAAGTTCAACTTTTTTTTTGATAATTATTGATCTAGAGAGTCCAGAGAATTGTCCTAGACTGGTTTGGTTCCGATCGGGCGAAAAACCAGGGACTAGTTCGCAAAAGTAGGTTTTGGACAAAATCCGACATAGCAGAAAATTTTCCCTGCCTACATCCAAATCGGAGATAGCCATTTTGTCCGCCTCGAGCCAAGGATTCCAACGATATAAGACACTTGATCCTGGGACAAACGGTCTAAGAGTTATGAGCGATTTTGAACTTTTGGTTGCTGTAGCGCCACCTATGGGCCAATCGGGGTCATACTCTGATAGGTTGTCCCCAAATTGAGGCCTACCATCTGGCCAGGTTTCAAGTCTCTAGGCCTTACGGTTTGTCCTGCACGATGCGTTTTACAAATCCTTACAATTACAATAGGGTTTCAGCATTTCATGCTTGAACCCCTAATAAGAATGAAGGCTTTTTGCCAGTTATAGCGCCACCTATGGTCCGATCTCCATGAAACTCTGCATGCTTCCTCACCATGTTCTGTCACATATGCTCATCAATTTTTGTGAAGTTCTGAGTTTTCCTTTGGGATTTATAGGCTTTTGAGTGTATTTTGCCACGCCCCTTTTCTAAATGACCCTGTTACAGCCACCCAAATGGCAAAGTTCAACTTTTTTTTTGATAATTATTGATCTAGAGAGTCCAGAGAATTGTCCTAGACTGGTTTGGTTCCGATCGGGCGAAAAACCAGGGACTAGTTCGCAAAAGTAGGTTTTGGACAAAATCCGACATAGCAGAAAATTTTCCCTGCCTACATCCAAATCGGAGATAGCCATTTTGTCCGCCTCGAGCCAAGGATTCCAACGATATAAGACACTTGATCCTGGGACAAACGGTCTAAGAGTTATGAGCGATTTTGAACTTTTGGTTGCTGTAGCGCCACCTATGGGCCAATCGGGGTCATACTCTGATAGGTTGTCCCCAAATTGAGGCCTACCATCTGGCCAGGTTTCAAGTCTCTAGGCCTTACGGTTTGTCCTGCACGATGCGTTTTACAAATCCTTACAATTACAATAGGGTTTCAGCATTTCATGCTTGAACCCCTAATAAGAATGAAGGCTTTTTGCCAGTTATAGCGCCACCTATGGTCCGATCTCCATGAAACTCTGCATGCTTCCTCACCATGTTCTGTCACATATGCTCATCAATTTTTGTGAAGTTCTGAGTTTTCCTTTGGGATTTATAGGCTTTTGAGTGTATTTTGCCACGCCCCTTTTCTAAATGACCCTGTTACAGCCACCCAAATGGCAAAGTTCAACTTTTTTTTTGATAATTATTGATCTAGAGAGTCCAGAGAATTGTCCTAGACTGGTTTGGTTCCGATCGGGCGAAAAACCAGGGACTAGTTCGCAAAAGTAGGTTTTGGACAAAATCCGACATAGCAGAAAATTTTCCCTGCCTACATCCAAATCGGAGATAGCCATTTTGTCCGCCTCGAGCCAAGGATTCCAACGATATAAGACACTTGATCCTGGGACAAACGGTCTAAGAGTTATGAGCGATTTTGAACTTTTGGTTGCTGTAGCGCCACCTATGGGCCAATCGGGGTCATACTCTGATAGGTTGTCCCCAAATTGAGGCCTACCATCTGGCCAGGTTTCAAGTCTCTAGGCCTTACGGTTTGTCCTGCACGATGCGTTTTACAAATCCTTACAATTACAATAGGGTTTCAGCATTTCATGCTTGAACCCCTAATAAGAATGAAGGCTTTTTGCCAGTTATAGCGCCACCTATGGTCCGATCTCCATGAAACTCTGCATGCTTCCTCACCATGTTCTGTCACATATGCTCATCAATTTTTGTGAAGTTCTGAGTTTTCCTTTGGGATTTATAGGCTTTTGAGTGTATTTTGCCACGCCCCTTTTCTAAATGACCCTGTTACAGCCACCCAAATGGCAAAGTTCAACTTTTTTTTTGATAATTATTGATCTAGAGAGTCCAGAGAATTGTCCTAGACTGGTTTGGTTCCGATCGGGCGAAAAACCAGGGACTAGTTCGCAAAAGTAGGTTTTGGACAAAATCCGACATAGCAGAAAATTTTCCCTGCCTACATCCAAATCGGAGATAGCCATTTTGTCCGCCTCGAGCCAAGGATTCCAACGATATAAGACACTTGATCCTGGGACAAACGGTCTAAGAGTTATGAGCGATTTTGAACTTTTGGTTGCTGTAGCGCCACCTATGGGCCAATCGGGGTCATACTCTGATAGGTTGTCCCCAAATTGAGGCCTACCATCTGGCCAGGTTTCAAGTCTCTAGGCCTTACGGTTTGTCCTGCACGATGCGTTTTACAAATCCTTACAATTACAATAGGGTTTCAGCATTTCATGCTTGAACCCCTAATAAGAATGAAGGCTTTTTGCCAGTTATAGCGCCACCTATGGTCCGATCTCCATGAAACTCTGCATGCTTCCTCACCATGTTCTGTCACATATGCTCATCAATTTTTTGTGAAGTTCTGAGTTTTCCTTTGGGATTTATAGGCTTTTGAGTGTATTTTGCCACGCCCCTTTTCTAAATGACCCTGTTACAGCCACCCAAATGGCAAAGTTCAACTTTTTTTTTGATAATTATTGATCTAGAGAGTCCAGAGAATTGTCCTAGACTGGTTTGGTTCCGATCGGGCGAAAAACCAGGGACTAGTTCGCAAAAGTAGGTTTTGGACAAAATCCGACATAGCAGAAAATTTTCCCTGCCTACATCCAAATCGGAGATAGCCATTTTGTCCGCCTCGAGCCAAGGATTCCAACGATATAAGACACTTGATCCTGGGACAAACGGTCTAAGAGTTATGAGCGATTTTGAACTTTTGGTTGCTGTAGCGCCACCTATGGGCCAATCGGGGTCATACTCTGATAGGTTGTCCCCAAATTGAGGCCTACCATCTGGCCAGGTTTCAAGTCTCTAGGCCTTACGGTTTGTCCTGCACGATGCGTTTTACAAATCCTTACAATTACAATAGGGTTTCAGCATTTCATGCTTGAACCCCTAATAAGAATGAAGGCTTTTTGCCAGTTATAGCGCCACCTATGGTCCGATCTCCATGAAACTCTGCATGCTTCCTCACCATGTTCTGTCACATATGCTCATCAATTTTTGTGAAGTTCTGAGTTTTCCTTTGGGATTTATAGGCTTTTGAGTGTATTTTGCCACGCCCCTTTTCTAAATGACCCTGTTACAGCCACCCAAATGGCAAAGTTCAACTTTTTTTTTGATAATTATTGATCTAGAGAGTCCAGAGAATTGTCCTAGACTGGTTTGGTTCCGATCGGGCGAAAAACCAGGGACTAGTTCGCAAAAGTAGGTTTTGGACAAAATCCGACATAGCAGAAAATTTTCCCTGCCTACATCCAAATCGGAGATAGCCATTTTGTCCGCCTCGAGCCAAGGATTCCAACGATATAAGACACTTGATCCTGGGACAAACGGTCTAAGAGTTATGAGCGATTTTGAACTTTTGGTTGCTGTAGCGCCACCTATGGGCCAATCGGGGTCATACTCTGATAGGTTGTCCCCAAATTGAGGCCTACCATCTGGCCAGGTTTCAAGTCTCTAGGCCTTACGGTTTGTCCTGCACGATGCGTTTTACAAATCCTTACAATTACAATAGGGTTTCAGCATTTCATGCTTGAACCCCTAATAAGAATGAAGGCTTTTTGCCAGTTATAGCGCCACCTATGGTCCGATCTCCATGAAACTCTGCATGCTTCCTCACCATGTTCTGTCACATATGCTCATCAATTTTTGTGAAGTTCTGAGTTTTCCTTTGGGATTTATAGGCTTTTGAGTGTATTTTGCCACGCCCCTTTTCTAAATGACCCTGTTACAGCCACCCAAATGGCAAAGTTCAACTTTTTTTTTGATAATTATTGATCTAGAGAGTCCAGAGAATTGTCCTAGACTGGTTTGGTTCCGATCGGGCGAAAAACCAGGGACTAGTTCGCAAAAGTAGGTTTTGGACAAAATCCGACATAGCAGAAAATTTTCCCTGCCTACATCCAAATCGGAGATAGCCATTTTGTCCGCCTCGAGCCAAGGATTCCAACGATATAAGACACTTGATCCTGGGACAAACGGTCTAAGAGTTATGAGCGATTTTGAACTTTTGGTTGCTGTAGCGCCACCTATGGGCCAATCGGGGTCATACTCTGATAGGTTGTCCCCAAATTGAGGCCTACCATCTGGCCAGGTTTCAAGTCTCTAGGCCTTACGGTTTGTCCTGCACGATGCGTTTTACAAATCCTTACAATTACAATAGGGTTTCAGCATTTCATGCTTGAACCCCTAATAAGAATGAAGGCTTTTTGCCAGTTATAGCGCCACCTATGGTCCGATCTCCATGAAACTCTGCATGCTTCCTCACCATGTTCTGTCACATATGCTCATCAATTTTTGTGAAGTTCTGAGTTTTCCTTTGGGATTTATAGGCTTTTGAGTGTATTTTGCCACGCCCCTTTTCTAAATGACCCTGTTACAGCCACCCAAATGGCAAAGTTCAACTTTTTTTTTGATAATTATTGATCTAGAGAGTCCAGAGAATTGTCCTAGACTGGTTTGGTTCCGATCGGGCGAAAAACCAGGGACTAGTTCGCAAAAGTAGGTTTTGGACAAAATCCGACATAGCAGAAAATTTTCCCTGCCTACATCCAAATCGGAGATAGCCATTTTGTCCGCCTCGAGCCAAGGATTCCAACGATATAAGACACTTGATCCTGGGACAAACGGTCTAAGAGTTATGAGCGATTTTGAACTTTTGGTTGCTGTAGCGCCACCTATGGGCCAATCGGGGTCATACTCTGATAGGTTGTCCCCAAATTGAGGCCTACCATCTGGCCAGGTTTCAAGTCTCTAGGCCTTACGGTTTGTCCTGCACGATGCGTTTTACAAATCCTTACAATTACAATAGGGTTTCAGCATTTCATGCTTGAACCCCTAATAAGAATGAAGGCTTTTTGCCAGTTATAGCGCCACCTATGGTCCGATCTCCATGAAACTCTGCATGCTTCCTCACCATGTTCTGTCACATATGCTCATCAATTTTTGTGAAGTTCTGAGTTTTCCTTTGGGATTTATAGGCTTTTGAGTGTATTTTGCCACGCCCCTTTTCTAAATGACCCTGTTACAGCCACCCAAATGGCAAAGTTCAACTTTTTTTTTGATAATTATTGATCTAGAGAGTCCAGAGAATTGTCCTAGACTGGTTTGGTTCCGATCGGGCGAAAAACCAGGGACTAGTTCGCAAAAGTAGGTTTTGGACAAAATCCGACATAGCAGAAAATTTTCCCTGCCTACATCCAAATCGGAGATAGCCATTTTGTCCGCCTCGAGCCAAGGATTCCAACGATATAAGACACTTGATCCTGGGACAAACGGTCTAAGAGTTATGAGCGATTTTGAACTTTTGGTTGCTGTAGCGCCACCTATGGGCCAATCGGGGTCATACTCTGATAGGTTGTCCCCAAATTGAGGCCTACCATCTGGCCAGGTTTCAAGTCTCTAGGCCTTACGGTTTGTCCTGCACGATGCGTTTTACAAATCCTTACAATTACAATAGGGTTTCAGCATTTCATGCTTGAACCCCTAATAAGAATGAAGGCTTTTTGCCAGTTATAGCGCCACCTATGGTCCGATCTCCATGAAACTCTGCATGCTTCCTCACCATGTTCTGTCACATATGCTCATCAATTTTTTGTGAAGTTCTGAGTTTTCCTTTGGGATTTATAGGCTTTTGAGTGTATTTTGCCACGCCCCTTTTCTAAATGACCCTGTTACAGCCACCCAAATGGCAAAGTTCAACTTTTTTTTTGATAATTATTGATCTAGAGAGTCCAGAGAATTGTCCTAGACTGGTTTGGTTCCGAT
Organism: Squalius cephalus; assembly: GCF_949319135.1. Classification (NCBI taxonomy): domain Eukaryota; kingdom Metazoa; phylum Chordata; class Actinopteri; order Cypriniformes; family Leuciscidae; genus Squalius; species Squalius cephalus. The sequence goes on from NW_027645833.1 coordinate 70,266, forward strand.
CGGGCGAAAAACCAGGGACTAGTTCGCAAAAGTAGGTTTTGGACAAAATCCGACATAGCAGAAAATTTTCCCTGCCTACATCCAAATCGGAGATAGCCATTTTGTCCGCCTCGAGCCAAGGATTCCAACGATATAAGACACTTGATCCTGGGACAAACGGTCTAAGAGTTATGAGCGATTTTGAACTTTTGGTTGCTGTAGCGCCACCTATGGGCCAATCGGGGTCATACTCTGATAGGTTGTCCCCAAATTGAGGCCTACCATCTGGCCAGGTTTCAAGTCTCTAGGCCTTACGGTTTGTCCTGCACGATGCGTTTTACAAATCCTTACAATTACAATAGGGTTTCAGCATTTCATGCTTGAACCCCTAATAAGAATGAAGGCTTTTTGCCAGTTATAGCGCCACCTATGGTCCGATCTCCATGAAACTCTGCATGCTTCCTCACCATGTTCTGTCACATATGCTCATCAATTTTTGTGAAGTTCTGAGTTTTCCTTTGGGATTTATAGGCTTTTGAGTGTATTTTGCCACGCCCCTTTTCTAAATGACCCTGTTACAGCCACCCAAATGGCAAAGTTCAACTTTTTTTTTGATAATTATTGATCTAGAGAGTCCAGAGAATTGTCCTAGACTGGTTTGGTTCCGATCGGGCGAAAAACCAGGGACTAGTTCGCAAAAGTAGGTTTTGGACAAAATCCGACATAGCAGAAAATTTTCCCTGCCTACATCCAAATCGGAGATAGCCATTTTGTCCGCCTCGAGCCAAGGATTCCAACGATATAAGACACTTGATCCTGGGACAAACGGTCTAAGAGTTATGAGCGATTTTGAACTTTTGGTTGCTGTAGCGCCACCTATGGGCCAATCGGGGTCATACTCTGATAGGTTGTCCCCAAATTGAGGCCTACCATCTGGCCAGGTTTCAAGTCTCTAGGCCTTACGGTTTGTCCTGCACGATGCGTTTTACAAATCCTTACAATTACAATAGGGTTTCAGCATTTCATGCTTGAACCCCTAATAAGAATGAAGGCTTTTTGCCAGTTATAGCGCCACCTATGGTCCGATCTCCATGAAACTCTGCATGCTTCCTCACCATGTTCTGTCACATATGCTCATCAATTTTTGTGAAGTTCTGAGTTTTCCTTTGGGATTTATAGGCTTTTGAGTGTATTTTGCCACGCCCCTTTTCTAAATGACCCTGTTACAGCCACCCAAATGGCAAAGTTCAACTTTTTTTTTGATAATTATTGATCTAGAGAGTCCAGAGAATTGTCCTAGACTGGTTTGGTTCCGATCGGGCGAAAAACCAGGGACTAGTTCGCAAAAGTAGGTTTTGGACAAAATCCGACATAGCAGAAAATTTTCCCTGCCTACATCCAAATCGGAGATAGCCATTTTGTCCGCCTCGAGCCAAGGATTCCAACGATATAAGACACTTGATCCTGGGACAAACGGTCTAAGAGTTATGAGCGATTTTGAACTTTTGGTTGCTGTAGCGCCACCTATGGGCCAATCGGGGTCATACTCTGATAGGTTGTCCCCAAATTGAGGCCTACCATCTGGCCAGGTTTCAAGTCTCTAGGCCTTACGGTTTGTCCTGCACGATGCGTTTTACAAATCCTTACAATTACAATAGGGTTTCAGCATTTCATGCTTGAACCCCTAATAAGAATGAAGGCTTTTTGCCAGTTATAGCGCCACCTATGGTCCGATCTCCATGAAACTCTGCATGCTTCCTCACCATGTTCTGTCACATATGCTCATCAATTTTTGTGAAGTTCTGAGTTTTCCTTTGGGATTTATAGGCTTTTGAGTGTATTTTGCCACGCCCCTTTTCTAAATGACCCTGTTACAGCCACCCAAATGGCAAAGTTCAACTTTTTTTTTGATAATTATTGATCTAGAGAGTCCAGAGAATTGTCCTAGACTGGTTTGGTTCCGATCGGGCGAAAAACCAGGGACTAGTTCGCAAAAGTAGGTTTTGGACAAAATCCGACATAGCAGAAAATTTTCCCTGCCTACATCCAAATCGGAGATAGCCATTTTGTCCGCCTCGAGCCAAGGATTCCAACGATATAAGACACTTGATCCTGGGACAAACGGTCTAAGAGTTATGAGCGATTTTGAACTTTTGGTTGCTGTAGCGCCACCTATGGGCCAATCGGGGTCATACTCTGATAGGTTGTCCCCAAATTGAGGCCTACCATCTGGCCAGGTTTCAAGTCTCTAGGCCTTACGGTTTGTCCTGCACGATGCGTTTTACAAATCCTTACAATTACAATAGGGTTTCAGCATTTCATGCTTGAACCCCTAATAAGAATGAAGGCTTTTTGCCAGTTATAGCGCCACCTATGGTCCGATCTCCATGAAACTCTGCATGCTTCCTCACCATGTTCTGTCACATATGCTCATCAATTTTTGTGAAGTTCTGAGTTTTCCTTTGGGATTTATAGGCTTTTGAGTGTATTTTGCCACGCCCCTTTTCTAAATGACCCTGTTACAGCCACCCAAATGGCAAAGTTCAACTTTTTTTTTGATAATTATTGATCTAGAGAGTCCAGAGAATTGTCCTAGACTGGTTTGGTTCCGATCGGGCGAAAAACCAGGGACTAGTTCGCAAAAGTAGGTTTTGGACAAAATCCGACATAGCAGAAAATTTTCCCTGCCTACATCCAAATCGGAGATAGCCATTTTGTCCGCCTCGAGCCAAGGATTCCAACGATATAAGACACTTGATCCTGGGACAAACGGTCTAAGAGTTATGAGCGATTTTGAACTTTTGGTTGCTGTAGCGCCACCTATGGGCCAATCGGGGTCATACTCTGATAGGTTGTCCCCAAATTGAGGCCTACCATCTGGCCAGGTTTCAAGTCTCTAGGCCTTACGGTTTGTCCTGCACGATGCGTTTTACAAATCCTTACAATTACAATAGGGTTTCAGCATTTCATGCTTGAACCCCTAATAAGAATGAAGGCTTTTTGCCAGTTATAGCGCCACCTATGGTCCGATCTCCATGAAACTCTGCATGCTTCCTCACCATGTTCTGTCACATATGCTCATCAATTTTTGTGAAGTTCTGAGTTTTCCTTTGGGATTTATAGGCTTTTGAGTGTATTTTGCCACGCCCCTTTTCTAAATGACCCTGTTACAGCCACCCAAATGGCAAAGTTCAACTTTTTTTTTGATAATTATTGATCTAGAGAGTCCAGAGAATTGTCCTAGACTGGTTTGGTTCCGATCGGGCGAAAAACCAGGGACTAGTTCGCAAAAGTAGGTTTTGGACAAAATCCGACATAGCAGAAAATTTTCCCTGCCTACATCCAAATCGGAGATAGCCATTTTGTCCGCCTCGAGCCAAGGATTCCAACGATATAAGACACTTGATCCTGGGACAAACGGTCTAAGAGTTATGAGCGATTTTGAACTTTTGGTTGCTGTAGCGCCACCTATGGGCCAATCGGGGTCATACTCTGATAGGTTGTCCCCAAATTGAGGCCTACCATCTGGCCAGGTTTCAAGTCTCTAGGCCTTACGGTTTGTCCTGCACGATGCGTTTTACAAATCCTTACAATTACAATAGGGTTTCAGCATTTCATGCTTGAACCCCTAATAAGAATGAAGGCTTTTTGCCAGTTATAGCGCCACCTATGGTCCGATCTCCATGAAACTCTGCATGCTTCCTCACCATGTTCTGTCACATATGCTCATCAATTTTTGTGAAGTTCTGAGTTTTCCTTTGGGATTTATAGGCTTTTGAGTGTATTTTGCCACGCCCCTTTTCTAAATGACCCTGTTACAGCCACCCAAATGGCAAAGTTCAACTTTTTTTTTGATAATTATTGATCTAGAGAGTCCAGAGAATTGTCCTAGACTGGTTTGGTTCCGATCGGGCGAAAAACCAGGGACTAGTTCGCAAAAGTAGGTTTTGGACAAAATCCGACATAGCAGAAAATTTTCCCTGCCTACATCCAAATCGGAGATAGCCATTTTGTCCGCCTCGAGCCAAGGATTCCAACAATATAAGACACTTGATCCTGGGACAAACGGTCTAAGAGTTATGAGCGATTTTGAACTTTTGGTTGCTGTAGCGCCACCTATGGGCCAATCGGGGTCATACTCTGATAGGTTGTCCCCAAATTGAGGCCTACCATCTGGCCAGGTTTCAAGTCTCTAGGCCTTACGGTTTGTCCTGCACGATGCGTTTTACAAATCCTTACAATTACAATAGGGTTTCAGCATTTCATGCTTGAACCCCTAATAAGAATGAAGGCTTTTTGCCAGTTATAGCGCCACCTATGGTCCGATCTCCATGAAACTCTGCATGCTTCCTCACCATGTTCTGTCACATATGCTCATCAATTTTTGTGAAGTTCTGAGTTTTCCTTTGGGATTTATAGGCTTTTGAGTGTATTTTGCCACGCCCCTTTTCTAAATGACCCTGTTACAGCCACCCAAATGGCAAAGTTCAACTTTTTTTTTGATAATTATTGATCTAGAGAGTCCAGAGAATTGTCCTAGACTGGTTTGGTTCCGATCGGGCGAAAAACCAGGGACTAGTTCGCAAAAGTAGGTTTTGGACAAAATCCGACATAGCAGAAAATTTTCCCTGCCTACATCCAAATCGGAGATAGCCATTTTGTCCGCCTCGAGCCAAGGATTCCAACGATATAAGACACTTGATCCTGGGACAAACGGTCTAAGAGTTATGAGCGATTTTGAACTTTTGGTTGCTGTAGCGCCACCTATGGGCCAATCGGGGTCATACTCTGATAGGTTGTCCCCAAATTGAGGCCTACCATCTGGCCAGGTTTCAAGTCTCTAGGCCTTACGGTTTGTCCTGCACGATGCGTTTTACAAATCCTTACAATTACAATAGGGTTTCAGCATTTCATGCTTGAACCCCTAATAAGAATGAAGGCTTTTTGCCAGTTATAGCGCCACCTATGGTCCGATCTCCATGAAACTCTGCATGCTTCCTCACCATGTTCTGTCACATATGCTCATCAATTTTTTGTGAAGTTCTGAGTTTTCCTTTGGGATTTATAGGCTTTTGAGTGTATTTTGCCACGCCCCTTTTCTAAATGACCCTGTTACAGCCACCCAAATGGCAAAGTTCAACTTTTTTTTTGATAATTATTGATCTAGAGAGTCCAGAGAATTGTCCTAGACTGGTTTGGTTCCGATCGGGCGAAAAACCAGGGACTAGTTCGCAAAAGTAGGTTTTGGACAAAATCCGACATAGCAGAAAATTTTCCCTGCCTACATCCAAATCGGAGATAGCCATTTTGTCCGCCTCGAGCCAAGGATTCCAACGATATAAGACACTTGATCCTGGGACAAACGGTCTAAGAGTTATGAGCGATTTTGAACTTTTGGTTGCTGTAGCGCCACCTATGGGCCAATCGGGGTCATACTCTGATAGGTTGTCCCCAAATTGAGGCCTACCATCTGGCCAGGTTTCAAGTCTCTAGGCCTTACGGTTTGTCCTGCACGATGCGTTTTACAAATCCTTACAATTACAATAGGGTTTCAGCATTTCATGCTTGAACCCCTAATAAGAATGAAGGCTTTTTGCCAGTTATAGCGCCACCTATGGTCCGATCTCCATGAAACTCTGCATGCTTCCTCACCATGTTCTGTCACATATGCTCATCAATTTTTGTGAAGTTCTGAGTTTTCCTTTGGGATTTATAGGCTTTTGAGTGTATTTTGCCACGCCCCTTTTCTAAATGACCCTGTTACAGCCACCCAAATGGCAAAGTTCAACTTTTTTTTTGATAATTATTGATCTAGAGAGTCCAGAGAATTGTCCTAGACTGGTTTGGTTCCGATCGGGCGAAAAACCAGGGACTAGTTCGCAAAAGTAGGTTTTGGACAAAATCCGACATAGCAGAAAATTTTCCCTGCCTACATCCAAATCGGAGATAGCCATTTTGTCCGCCTCGAGCCAAGGATTCCAACGATATAAGACACTTGATCCTGGGACAAACGGTCTAAGAGTTATGAGCGATTTTGAACTTTTGGTTGCTGTAGCGCCACCTATGGGCCAATCGGGGTCATACTCTGATAGGTTGTCCCCAAATTGAGGCCTACCATCTGGCCAGGTTTCAAGTCTCTAGGCCTTACGGTTTGTCCTGCACGATGCGTTTTACAAATCCTTACAATTACAATAGGGTTTCAGCATTTCATGCTTGAACCCCTAATAAGAATGAAGGCTTTTTGCCAGTTATAGCGCCACCTATGGTCCGATCTCCATGAAACTCTGCATGCTTCCTCACCATGTTCTGTCACATATGCTCATCAATTTTTGTGAAGTTCTGAGTTTTCCTTTGGGATTTATAGGCTTTTGAGTGTATTTTGCCACGCCCCTTTTCTAAATGACCCTGTTACAGCCACCCAAATGGCAAAGTTCAACTTTTTTTTTGATAATTATTGATCTAGAGAGTCCAGAGAATTGTCCTAGACTGGTTTGGTTCCGATCGGGCGAAAAACCAGGGACTAGTTCGCAAAAGTAGGTTTTGGACAAAATCCGACATAGCAGAAAATTTTCCCTGCCTACATCCAAATCGGAGATAGCCATTTTGTCCGCCTCGAGCCAAGGATTCCAACGATATAAGACACTTGATCCTGGGACAAACGGTCTAAGAGTTATGAGCGATTTTGAACTTTTGGTTGCTGTAGCGCCACCTATGGGCCAATCGGGGTCATACTCTGATAGGTTGTCCCCAAATTGAGGCCTACCATCTGGCCAGGTTTCAAGTCTCTAGGCCTTACGGTTTGTCCTGCACGATGCGTTTTACAAATCCTTACAATTACAATAGGGTTTCAGCATTTCATGCTTGAACCCCTAATAAGAATGAAGGCTTTTTGCCAGTTATAGCGCCACCTATGGTCCGATCTCCATGAAACTCTGCATGCTTCCTCACCATGTTCTGTCACATATGCTCATCAATTTTTGTGAAGTTCTGAGTTTTCCTTTGGGATTTATAGGCTTTTGAGTGTATTTTGCCACGCCCCTTTTCTAAATGACCCTGTTACAGCCACCCAAATGGCAAAGTTCAACTTTTTTTTTGATAATTATTGATCTAGAGAGTCCAGAGAATTGTCCTAGACTGGTTTGGTTCCGATCGGGCGAAAAACCAGGGACTAGTTCGCAAAAGTAGGTTTTGGACAAAATCCGACATAGCAGAAAATTTTCCCTGCCTACATCCAAATCGGAGATAGCCATTTTGTCCGCCTCGAGCCAAGGATTCCAACGATATAAGACACTTGATCCTGGGACAAACGGTCTAAGAGTTATGAGCGATTTTGAACTTTTGGTTGCTGTAGCGCCACCTATGGGCCAATCGGGGTCATACTCTGATAGGTTGTCCCCAAATTGAGGCCTACCATCTGGCCAGGTTTCAAGTCTCTAGGCCTTACGGTTTGTCCTGCACGATGCGTTTTACAAATCCTTACAATTACAATAGGGTTTCAGCATTTCATGCTTGAACCCCTAATAAGAATGAAGGCTTTTTGCCAGTTATAGCGCCACCTATGGTCCGATCTCCATGAAACTCTGCATGCTTCCTCACCATGTTCTGTCACATATGCTCATCAATTTTTGTGAAGTTCTGAGTTTTCCTTTGGGATTTATAGGCTTTTGAGTGTATTTTGCCACGCCCCTTTTCTAAATGACCCTGTTACAGCCACCCAAATGGCAAAGTTCAACTTTTTTTTTGATAATTATTGATCTAGAGAGTCCAGAGAATTGTCCTAGACTGGTTTGGTTCCGATCGGGCGAAAAACCAGGGACTAGTTCGCAAAAGTAGGTTTTGGACAAAATCCGACATAGCAGAAAATTTTCCCTGCCTACATCCAAATCGGAGATAGCCATTTTGTCCGCCTCGAGCCAAGGATTCCAACGATATAAGACACTTGATCCTGGGACAAACGGTCTAAGAGTTATGAGCGATTTTGAACTTTTGGTTGCTGTAGCGCCACCTATGGGCCAATCGGGGTCATACTCTGATAGGTTGTCCCCAAATTGAGGCCTACCATCTGGCCAGGTTTCAAGTCTCTAGGCCTTACGGTTTGTCCTGCACGATGCGTTTTACAAATCCTTACAATTACAATAGGGTTTCAGCATTTCATGCTTGAACCCCTAATAAGAATGAAGGCTTTTTGCCAGTTATAGCGCCACCTATGGTCCGATCTCCATGAAACTCTGCATGCTTCCTCACCATGTTCTGTCACATATGCTCATCAATTTTTGTGAAGTTCTGAGTTTTCCTTTGGGATTTATAGGCTTTTGAGTGTATTTTGCCACGCCCCTTTTCTAAATGACCCTGTTACAGCCACCCAAATGGCAAAGTTCAACTTTTTTTTTGATAATTATTGATCTAGAGAGTCCAGAGAATTGTCCTAGACTGGTTTGGTTCCGATCGGGCGAAAAACCAGGGACTAGTTCGCAAAAGTAGGTTTTGGACAAAATCCGACATAGCAGAAAATTTTCCCTGCCTACATCCAAATCGGAGATAGCCATTTTGTCCGCCTCGAGCCAAGGATTCCAACGATATAAGACACTTGATCCTGGGACAAACGGTCTAAGAGTTATGAGCGATTTTGAACTTTTGGTTGCTGTAGCGCCACCTATGGGCCAATCGGGGTCATACTCTGATAGGTTGTCCCCAAATTGAGGCCTACCATCTGGCCAGGTTTCAAGTCTCTAGGCCTTACGGTTTGTCCTGCACGATGCGTTTTACAAATCCTTACAATTACAATAGGGTTTCAGCATTTCATGCTTGAACCCCTAATAAGAATGAAGGCTTTTTGCCAGTTATAGCGCCACCTATGGTCCGATCTCCATGAAACTCTGCATGCTTCCTCACCATGTTCTGTCACATATGCTCATCAATTTTTGTGAAGTTCTGAGTTTTCCTTTGGGATTTATAGGCTTTTGAGTGTATTTTGCCACGCCCCTTTTCTAAATGACCCTGTTACAGCCACCCAAATGGCAAAGTTCAACTTTTTTTTTGATAATTATTGATCTAGAGAGTCCAGAGAATTGTCCTAGACTGGTTTGGTTCCGATCGGGCGAAAAACCAGGGACTAGTTCGCAAAAGTAGGTTTTGGACAAAATCCGACATAGCAGAAAATTTTCCCTGCCTACATCCAAATCGGAGATAGCCATTTTGTCCGCCTCGAGCCAAGGATTCCAACAATATAAGACACTTGATCCTGGGACAAACGGTCTAAGAGTTATGAGCGATTTTGAACTTTTGGTTGCTGTAGCGCCACCTATGGGCCAATCGGGGTCATACTCTGATAGGTTGTCCCCAAATTGAGGCCTACCATCTGGCCAGGTTTCAAGTCTCTAGGCCTTACGGTTTGTCCTGCACGATGCGTTTTACAAATCCTTACAATTACAATAGGGTTTCAGCATTTCATGCTTGAACCCCTAATAAGAATGAAGGCTTTTTGCCAGTTATAGCGCCACCTATGGTCCGATCTCCATGAAACTCTGCATGCTTCCTCACCATGTTCTGTCACATATGCTCATCAATTTTTGTGAAGTTCTGAGTTTTCCTTTGGGATTTATAGGCTTTTGAGTGTATTTTGCCACGCCCCTTTTCTAAATGACCCTGTTACAGCCACCCAAATGGCAAAGTTCAACTTTTTTTTTGATAATTATTGATCTAGAGAGTCCAGAGAATTGTCCTAGACTGGTTTGGTTCCGATCGGGCGAAAAACCAGGGACTAGTTCGCAAAAGTAGGTTTTGGACAAAATCCGACATAGCAGAAAATTTTCCCTGCCTACATCCAAATCGGAGATAGCCATTTTGTCCGCCTCGAGCCAAGGATTCCAACGATATAAGACACTTGATCCTGGGACAAACGGTCTAAGAGTTATGAGCGATTTTGAACTTTTGGTTGCTGTAGCGCCACCTATGGGCCAATCGGGGTCATACTCTGATAGGTTGTCCCCAAATTGAGGCCTACCATCTGGCCAGGTTTCAAGTCTCTAGGCCTTACGGTTTGTCCTGCACGATGCGTTTTACAAATCCTTACAATTACAATAGGGTTTCAGCATTTCATGCTTGAACCCCTAATAAGAATGAAGGCTTTTTGCCAGTTATAGCGCCACCTATGGTCCGATCTCCATGAAACTCTGCATGCTTCCTCACCATGTTCTGTCACATATGCTCATCAATTTTTGTGAAGTTCTGAGTTTTCCTTTGGGATTTATAGGCTTTTGAGTGTATTTTGCCACGCCCCTTTTCTAAATGACCCTGTTACAGCCACCCAAATGGCAAAGTTCAACTTTTTTTTTGATAATTATTGATCTAGAGAGTCCAGAGAATTGTCCTAGACTGGTTTGGTTCCGATCGGGCGAAAAACCAGGGACTAGTTCGCAAAAGTAGGTTTTGGACAAAATCCGACATAGCAGAAAATTTTCCCTGCCTACATCCAAATCGGAGATAGCCATTTTGTCCGCCTCGAGCCAAGGATTCCAACGATATAAGACACTTGATCCTGGGACAAACGGTCTAAGAGTTATGAGCGATTTTGAACTTTTGGTTGCTGTAGCGCCACCTATGGGCCAATCGGGGTCATACTCTGATAGGTTGTCCCCAAATTGAGGCCTACCATCTGGCCAGGTTTCAAGTCTCTAGGCCTTACGGTTTGTCCTGCACGATGCGTTTTACAAATCCTTACAATTACAATAGGGTTTCAGCATTTCATGCTTGAACCCCTAATAAGAATGAAGGCTTTTTGCCAGTTATAGCGCCACCTATGGTCCGATCTCCATGAAACTCTGCATGCTTCCTCACCATGTTCTGTCACATATGCTCATCAATTTTTGTGAAGTTCTGAGTTTTCCTTTGGGATTTATAGGCTTTTGAGTGTATTTTGCCACGCCCCTTTTCTAAATGACCCTGTTACAGCCACCCAAATGGCAAAGTTCAACTTTTTTTTTGATAATTATTGATCTAGAGAGTCCAGAGAATTGTCCTAGACTGGTTTGGTTCCGATCGGGCGAAAAACCAGGGACTAGTTCGCAAAAGTAGGTTTTGGACAAAATCCGACATAGCAGAAAATTTTCCCTGCCTACATCCAAATCGGAGATAGCCATTTTGTCCGCCTCGAGCCAAGGATTCCAACGATATAAGACACTTGATCCTGGGACAAACGGTCTAAGAGTTATGAGCGATTTTGAACTTTTGGTTGCTGTAGCGCCACCTATGGGCCAATCGGGGTCATACTCTGATAGGTTGTCCCCAAATTGAGGCCTACCATCTGGCCAGGTTTCAAGTCTCTAGGCCTTACGGTTTGTCCTGCACGATGCGTTTTACAAATCCTTACAATTACAATAGGGTTTCAGCATTTCATGCTTGAACCCCTAATAAGAATGAAGGCTTTTTGCCAGTTATAGCGCCACCTATGGTCCGATCTCCATGAAACTCTGCATGCTTCCTCACCATGTTCTGTCACATATGCTCATCAATTTTTGTGAAGTTCTGAGTTTTCCTTTGGGATTTATAGGCTTTTGAGTGTATTTTGCCACGCCCCTTTTCTAAATGACCCTGTTACAGCCACCCAAATGGCAAAGTTCAACTTTTTTTTTGATAATTATTGATCTAGAGAGTCCAGAGAATTGTCCTAGACTGGTTTGGTTCCGATCGGGCGAAAAACCAGGGACTAGTTCGCAAAAGTAGGTTTTGGACAAAATCCGACATAGCAGAAAATTTTCCCTGCCTACATCCAAATCGGAGATAGCCATTTTGTCCGCCTCGAGCCAAGGATTCCAACGATATAAGACACTTGATCCTGGGACAAACGGTCTAAGAGTTATGAGCGATTTTGAACTTTTGGTTGCTGTAGCGCCACCTATGGGCCAATCGGGGTCATACTCTGATAGGTTGTCCCCAAATTGAGGCCTACCATCTGGCCAGGTTTCAAGTCTCTAGGCCTTACGGTTTGTCCTGCACGATGCGTTTTACAAATCCTTACAATTACAATAGGGTTTCAGCATTTCATGCTTGAACCCCTAATAAGAATGAAGGCTTTTTGCCAGTTATAGCGCCACCTATGGTCCGATCTCCATGAAACTCTGCATGCTTCCTCACCATGTTCTGTCACATATGCTCATCAATTTTTGTGAAGTTCTGAGTTTTCCTTTGGGATTTATAGGCTTTTGAGTGTATTTTGCCACGCCCCTTTTCTAAATGACCCTGTTACAGCCACCCAAATGGCAAAGTTCAACTTTTTTTTTGATAATTATTGATCTAGAGAGTCCAGAGAATTGTCCTAGACTGGTTTGGTTCCGATCGGGCGAAAAACCAGGGACTAGTTCGCAAAAGTAGGTTTTGGACAAAATCCGACATAGCAGAAAATTTTCCCTGCCTACATCCAAATCGGAGATAGCCATTTTGTCCGCCTCGAGCCAAGGATTCCAACGATATAAGACACTTGATCCTGGGACAAACGGTCTAAGAGTTATGAGCGATTTTGAACTTTTGGTTGCTGTAGCGCCACCTATGGGCCAATCGGGGTCATACTCTGATAGGTTGTCCCCAAATTGAGGCCTACCATCTGGCCAGGTTTCAAGTCTCTAGGCCTTACGGTTTGTCCTGCACGATGCGTTTTACAAATCCTTACAATTACAATAGGGTTTCAGCATTTCATGCTTGAACCCCTAATAAGAATGAAGGCTTTTTGCCAGTTATAGCGCCACCTATGGTCCGATCTCCATGAAACTCTGCATGCTTCCTCACCATGTTCTGTCACATATGCTCATCAATTTTTGTGAAGTTCTGAGTTTTCCTTTGGGATTTATAGGCTTTTGAGTGTATTTTGCCACGCCCCTTTTCTAAATGACCCTGTTACAGCCACCCAAATGGCAAAGTTCAACTTTTTTTTTGATAATTATTGATCTAGAGAGTCCAGAGAATTGTCCTAGACTGGTTTGGTTCCGATCGGGCGAAAAACCAGGGACTAGTTCGCAAAAGTAGGTTTTGGACAAAATCCGACATAGCAGAAAATTTTCCCTGCCTACATCCAAATCGGAGATAGCCATTTTGTCCGCCTCGAGCCAAGGATTCCAACGATATAAGACACTTGATCCTGGGACAAACGGTCTAAGAGTTATGAGCGATTTTGAACTTTTGGTTGCTGTAGCGCCACCTATGGGCCAATCGGGGTCATACTCTGATAGGTTGTCCCCAAATTGAGGCCTACCATCTGGCCAGGTTTCAAGTCTCTAGGCCTTACGGTTTGTCCTGCACGATGCGTTTTACAAATCCTTACAATTACAATAGGGTTTCAGCATTTCATGCTTGAACCCCTAATAAGAATGAAGGCTTTTTGCCAGTTATAGCGCCACCTATGGTCCGATCTCCATGAAACTCTGCATGCTTCCTCACCATGTTCTGTCACATATGCTCATCAATTTTTGTGAAGTTCTGAGTTTTCCTTTGGGATTTATAGGCTTTTGAGTGTATTTTGCCACGCCCCTTTTCTAAATGACCCTGTTACAGCCACCCAAATGGCAAAGTTCAACTTTTTTTTTGATAATTATTGATCTAGAGAGTCCAGAGAATTGTCCTAGACTGGTTTGGTTCCGATCGGGCGAAAAACCAGGGACTAGTTCGCAAAAGTAGGTTTTGGACAAAATCCGACATAGCAGAAAATTTTCCCTGCCTACATCCAAATCGGAGATAGCCATTTTGTCCGCCTCGAGCCAAGGATTCCAACGATATAAGACACTTGATCCTGGGACAAACGGTCTAAGAGTTATGAGCGATTTTGAACTTTTGGTTGCTGTAGCGCCACCTATGGGCCAATCGGGGTCATACTCTGATAGGTTGTCCCCAAATTGAGGCCTACCATCTGGCCAGGTTTCAAGTCTCTAGGCCTTACGGTTTGTCCTGCACGATGCGTTTTACAAATCCTTACAATTACAATAGGGTTTCAGCATTTCATGCTTGAACCCCTAATAAGAATGAAGGCTTTTTGCCAGTTATAGCGCCACCTATGGTCCGATCTCCATGAAACTCTGCATGCTTCCTCACCATGTTCTGTCACATATGCTCATCAATTTTTGTGAAGTTCTGAGTTTTCCTTTGGGATTTATAGGCTTTTGAGTGTATTTTGCCACGCCCCTTTTCTAAATGACCCTGTTACAGCCACCCAAATGGCAAAGTTCAACTTTTTTTTTGATAATTATTGATCTAGAGAGTCCAGAGAATTGTCCTAGACTGGTTTGGTTCCGATCGGGCGAAAAACCAGGGACTAGTTCGCAAAAGTAGGTTTTGGACAAAATCCGACATAGCAGAAAATTTTCCCTGCCTACATCCAAATCGGAGATAGCCATTTTGTCCGCCTCGAGCCAAGGATTCCAACGATATAAGACACTTGATCCTGGGACAAACGGTCTAAGAGTTATGAGCGATTTTGAACTTTTGGTTGCTGTAGCGCCACCTATGGGCCAATCGGGGTCATACTCTGATAGGTTGTCCCCAAATTGAGGCCTACCATCTGGCCAGGTTTCAAGTCTCTAGGCCTTACGGTTTGTCCTGCACGATGCGTTTTACAAATCCTTACAATTACAATAGGGTTTCAGCATTTCATGCTTGAACCCCTAATAAGAATGAAGGCTTTTTGCCAGTTATAGCGCCACCTATGGTCCGATCTCCATGAAACTCTGCATGCTTCCTCACCATGTTCTGTCACATATGCTCATCAATTTTTGTGAAGTTCTGAGTTTTCCTTTGGGATTTATAGGCTTTTGAGTGTATTTTGCCACGCCCCTTTTCTAAATGACCCTGTTACAGCCACCCAAATGGCAAAGTTCAACTTTTTTTTTGATAATTATTGATCTAGAGAGTCCAGAGAATTGTCCTAGACTGGTTTGGTTCCGATCGGGCGAAAAACCAGGGACTAGTTCGCAAAAGTAGGTTTTGGACAAAATCCGACATAGCAGAAAATTTTCCCTGCCTACATCCAAATCGGAGATAGCCATTTTGTCCGCCTCGAGCCAAGGATTCCAACGATATAAGACACTTGATCCTGGGACAAACGGTCTAAGAGTTATGAGCGATTTTGAACTTTTGGTTGCTGTAGCGCCACCTATGGGCCAATCGGGGTCATACTCTGATAGGTTGTCCCCAAATTGAGGCCTACCATCTGGCCAGGTTTCAAGTCTCTAGGCCTTACGGTTTGTCCTGCACGATGCGTTTTACAAATCCTTACAATTACAATAGGGTTTCAGCATTTCATGCTTGAACCCCTAATAAGAATGAAGGCTTTTTGCCAGTTATAGCGCCACCTATGGTCCGATCTCCATGAAACTCTGCATGCTTCCTCACCATGTTCTGTCACATATGCTCATCAATTTTTGTGAAGTTCTGAGTTTTCCTTTGGGATTTATAGGCTTTTGAGTGTATTTTGCCACGCCCCTTTTCTAAATGACCCTGTTACAGCCACCCAAATGGCAAAGTTCAACTTTTTTTTGATAATTATTGATCTAGAGAGTCCAGAGAATTGTCCTAGACTGGTTTGGTTCCGATCGGGCGAAAAACCAGGGACTAGTTCGCAAAAGTAGGTTTTGGACAAAATCCGACATAGCAGAAAATTTTCCCTGCCTACATCCAAATCGGAGATAGCCATTTTGTCCGCCTCGAGCCAAGGATTCCAACGATATAAGACACTTGATCCTGGGACAAACGGTCTAAGAGTTATGAGCGATTTTGAACTTTTGGTTGCTGTAGCGCCACCTATGGGCCAATCGGGGTCATACTCTGATAGGTTGTCCCCAAATTGAGGCCTACCATCTGGCCAGGTTTCAAGTCTCTAGGCCTTACGGTTTGTCCTGCACGATGCGTTTTACAAATCCTTACAATTACAATAGGGTTTCAGCATTTCATGCTTGAACCCCTAATAAGAATGAAGGCTTTTTGCCAGTTATAGCGCCACCTATGGTCCGATCTCCATGAAACTCTGCATGCTTCCTCACCATGTTCTGTCACATATGCTCATCAATTTTTGTGAAGTTCTGAGTTTTCCTTTGGGATTTATAGGCTTTTGAGTGTATTTTGCCACGCCCCTTTTCTAAATGACCCTGTTACAGCCACCCAAATGGCAAAGTTCAACTTTTTTTTTGATAATTATTGATCTAGAGAGTCCAGAGAATTGTCCTAGACTGGTTTGGTTCCGATCGGTGCGAAAAACCAGGGACTAGTTCGCAAAAGTAGGTTTTGGACAAAATCCGACATAGCAGAAAATTTTCCCTGCCTACATCCAAATCGGAGATAGCCATTTTGTCCGCCTCGAGCCAAGGATTCCAACGATATAAGACACTTGATCCTGGGACAAACGGTCTAAGAGTTATGAGCGATTTTGAACTTTTGGTTGCTGTAGCGCCACCTATGGGCCAATCGGGGTCATACTCTGATAGGTTGTCCCCAAATTGAGGCCTACCATCTGGCCAGGTTTCAAGTCTCTAGGCCTTACGGTTTGTCCTGCACGATGCGTTTTACAAATCCTTACAATTACAATAGGGTTTCAGCATTTCATGCTTGAACCCCTAATAAGAATGAAGGCTTTTTGCCAGTTATAGCGCCACCTATGGTCCGATCTCCATGAAACTCTGCATGCTTCCTCACCATGTTCTGTCACATATGCTCATCAATTTTTGTGAAGTTCTGAGTTTTCCTTTGGGATTTATAGGCTTTTGAGTGTATTTTGCCACGCCCCTTTTCTAAATGACCCTGTTACAGCCACCCAAATGGCAAAGTTCAACTTTTTTTTTGATAATTATTGATCTAGAGAGTCCAGAGAATTGTCCTAGACTGGTTTGGTTCCGATCGGGCGAAAAACCAGGGACTAGTTCGCAAAAGTAGGTTTTGGACAAAATCCGACATAGCAGAAAATTTTCCCTGCCTACATCCAAATCGGAGATAGCCATTTTGTCCGCCTCGAGCCAAGGATTCCAACGATATAAGACACTTGATCCTGGGACAAACGGTCTAAGAGTTATGAGCGATTTTGAACTTTTGGTTGCTGTAGCGCCACCTATGGGCCAATCGGGGTCATACTCTGATAGGTTGTCCCCAAATTGAGGCCTACCATCTGGCCAGGTTTCAAGTCTCTAGGCCTTACGGTTTGTCCTGCACGATGCGTTTTACAAATCCTTACAATTACAATAGGGTTTCAGCATTTCATGCTTGAACCCCTAATAAGAATGAAGGCTTTTTGCCAGTTATAGCGCCACCTATGGTCCGATCTCCATGAAACTCTGCATGCTTCCTCACCATGTTCTGTCACATATGCTCATCAATTTTTGTGAAGTTCTGAGTTTTCCTTTGGGATTTATAGGCTTTTGAGTGTATTTTGCCACGCCCCTTTTCTAAATGACCCTGTTACAGCCACCCAAATGGCAAAGTTCAACTTTTTTTTTGATAATTATTGATCTAGAGAGTCCAGAGAATTGTCCTAGACTGGTTTGGTTCCGATCGGGCGAAAAACCAGGGACTAGTTCGCAAAAGTAGGTTTTGGACAAAATCCGACATAGCAGAAAATTTTCCCTGCCTACATCCAAATCGGAGATAGCCATTTTGTCCGCCTCGAGCCAAGGATTCCAAC
>NW_027645832.1:0-5000 GCF_949319135.1 Squalius cephalus
TGGAGAAGGTGACTCTGGTGACAAGATCTCAAAAAATGACAAAGTCCAAAAATTTGCAGTGGGTTCAAACCTCCAGGGCCTTCAAGGCAGTGACCCAAGCCAGGGAGGGTGCGCTCTGGCTGGGGAGTGAGTTCAATCTCCGCCGTGGTGGAGCTCTGAAAAACATGAGACCTCCAGGAAAAAAAGATGGGGGGTTGATTCCCTGAAAAGTGCATCCCAGGCATGGCGCACCTCTCCTGGGCAAGAATAAAGCCCAAAGCCCATGGAGAAATTGACTCTGGTACCGCGCTCTCCAAAAATGACAAAGTCCAAAAATTTGCAGTGGGTTCAAACCTCCAGGGCCTTCAAGGCAGTGACCCAAGCCAGGGAGGGTGCGCTCTGGCTGGGGAGTGAGTTCAATCTCCGCCGTGGTGGAGCTCTGAAAAACATGAGACCTCCAGGAAAAAAAGATGGGGGGTTGATTCCCTGAAAAGTGCATCCCAGGCATGGCGCACCTCTCCTGGGCAAGAATAAAGCCCAAAGCCCATGGAGAAATTGACTCTGGTACCGCGCTCTCCAAAAATGACAAAGTCCAAAAATTTGCAGTGGGTTCAAACCTCCAGGGCCTTCAAGGCAGTGACCCAAGCCAGGGAGGGTGCGCTCTGGCTGGGGAGTGAGTTCAATCTCCGCCGTGGTGGAGCTCTGAAAAACATGAGACCTCCAGGAAAAAAGATGGGGGGGGGTTGATTCCCTGAAAAGTGCATCCCAGGCATGGCGCACCTCTCCTGGGCAAGAATAAAGCCCAAAGCCCATGGAGAAATTGACTCTGGTACCGCGCTCTCCAAAAATGACAAAGTCCAAAAATTTGCAGTGGGTTCAAACCTCCAGGGCCTTCAAGGCAGTGACCCAAGCCAGGGAGGGTGCGCTCTGGCTGGGGAGTGAGTTCAATCTCCGCCGTGGTGGAGCTCTGAAAAACATGAGACCTCCAGGAAAAAAGATGGGGGGGGGTTGATTCCCTGAAAAGTGCATCCCAGGCATGGCGCACCTCTCCTGGGCACGAACAAAGCCCAAAGCCCATGGAGAAATTGGCTCTGGTGCCGCGCTCTCAAAAAATGACAAAGTCCAAAAACTTGCAGTGGGTTCAAACCTCCATGCTCTCAGACCTCCCTGGCCGGCCCAGGGAGGGTGGCCCGTCCTGGGCCAGAGTCAGATTTTACCGCCACTCCTGGAGCTCCGTCTGGAGCGAAGACGGTCCTAAAACGGACCTCCGGGCATGTATGGAGGAGGGTGGAGCAGCCTTCCAGGGCACGAATAAAGCCCAAAGCCCATGGAGAAGGTGACTCTGGTGACAAGATCTCAAAAAATGACAAAGTCCAAAAATTTGCAGTGGGTTCAAACCTCCAGGGCCTTCAAGGCAGTGACCCAAGCCAGGGAGGGTGCGCTCTGGCTGGGGAGTGAGTTCAATCTCCGCCGTGGTGGAGCTCTGAAAAACATGAGACCTCCAGGAAAAAAAGATGGGGGGGTTGATTCCCTGAAAAGTGCATCCCAGGCATGGCGCACCTCTCCTGGGCAAGAATAAAGCCCAAAGCCCATGGAGAAATTGACTCTGGTACCGCGCTCTCCAAAAATGACAAAGTCCAAAAATTTGCAGTGGGTTCAAACCTCCAGGGCCTTCAAGGCAGTGACCCAAGCCAGGGAGGGTGCGCTCTGGCTGGGGAGTGAGTCCAATCTCCGCCGTGGTGGAGCTCTGAAAAAACACGAAACCTCCAGGGGAAAAGATGGGGGGGGTTGATTCCCTGAAAAGTGCATCCCAGGCATGGCGCACCTCTCCTGGGCACGAATAAAGCCCAAAGCCCATGGAGAAAGTGACTCTGGTGCCGAAATCTCAAAAAATGACAAAGTCCAAAAACTTGCAGTGGGTTCAGACCTCCATGCTCTCAGACCTCCCTGGCCGGCCCAGGGAGGGTGGCCCGTCCTGGGCCAGAGTCAGATTTTACCGCCACTCCTGGAGCTCCGTCTGGAGCGAAGACGGTCCTAAAACGGACCTCCGGGCATGTATGGAGGAGGGTGGAGCAGCCTTCCAGGGCACGAATAAAGCCCAAAGGCCATGGAGAAAGTGACTCTGGTGCCGAAATCCCAAAAAATGACAAAGTCCAAAAACTTGCAGTGGGTTCAAACCTCCATGCTCTCAGACCTCCCTGGCCGGCCCAGGGAGGGCGGCCCGTCCTGGGTCAGATTCAGATTTTAGCGCCACCCCTGGAGCTCCGTCTGGAGCGAAGACGGTCCTAAAACGGACCTTCGGGCATGTATGGAGGAGGGTGGAGCAGCCTCCCTGGGCACGAATAAAGCCCAAAGCCCATGGAGAAAGCGAGTCTGGTGGCGAAATGACAAAGTCCAAAAATGTTGCGGTGGACTCAAAGCTCCATGCTCTCAGACCTCCCTGGCCGGCCCAGGGAGGGTGGCCCGTCCTGGGTCAGAGTCAGATTTTCCCGCCACCCCCGGAGCTCCGTCTGGAGCAAAGACGGTCCTAAAACGGACCTTCGGGCCTATATGGAAGAGGGGAGTGCGGCCCTCATCAGACCGTCGTGAGTCCCACTCAGAGGTGCCCTGGTCGGGTATAAAGTCCAGATTACAGGTCTCTGGAAGTTCCTGGAGGGGAGAGGGCCTCCAGGAGAAAGCAGGCCGGCCAGCCCAGGCAGGGGGCACTCTGGCTGGGGGAAGAGAAGAGACTTCCATCTCTGGCAGTACGAAACCTCCAGGAAATGACAGGCTGGTTCTCTGAAAGCGCTTCCCAGGCAGGGTGCAGCCTCCCCGGGAGTCGAATCAAGCTCAAACGGGGCCCCCCACTGAGTCAAAATTTGAAGAAATGACTAAGTCCATAAACGTGAGGTGGGTTCAGAGCTCCGTGCTCTCAGACCTCCCTGGCCAGCCCGGGGAGGGTGCCTCGGTCCCGGTCACAGACAGTTGGGCGCGTGCCTACCGGAGCTCCGCCTGGGGCTGAGTCGGTCCTAAAACGGACCTCCGGGCCTTTGTGGAGGAGGGAAAGAGCAGGTGGAGGCACACACCCGGCCGCCCTCATCAGACCGTCGTGAGTCCCACTCAGAGTTGCCCCTGGGTGGGTATAAAATCCATATTATACACCACTCTGGAAGTCCTGGAGGGGAGAGGGCCTCCAGGAGAGAGTCGGCCGGCCAGCCCAGGCAGGGGGCCCTCTGGCTGGGGAAGAGAAGAGACTTTTGGTCTCTGGCAGTACGAAACCTCCAGGAAATGACAGGCTGGTTCTCTGAAAGCGCTTCCCAGGCAGGGTGCAGCCTTCCTGGGAAACGAATCAAGCTCAAACGGGGCCCCCCATTGAGTCAAAATTTGAAGAAATGACTAAGTCCATAAACGTGAGGTGGGTTCAGAGCTCCGTGCTCTCAGACCTCCCTGGCCAGCCCGGGGAGGGTGCCTCGGTCCCGGTCACAGACAGTTGGGCGCGTGCCTACCGGAGCTCCGCCTGGGGCTGAGTCGGTCCTAAAACGGACCTCCGGGCCTTTGTGGAGGAGGGAAAGAGCAGGTGGAGGCACACACCCGGCCGCCCTCATCAGACCGTCGTGAGTCCCACTCAGAGTTGCCCCTGGGTGGGTATAAAATCCATATTATACACCACTCTGGAAGTCCTGGAGGGGAGAGGGCCTCCAGGAGAGAGTCGGCCGGCCAGCCCAGGCAGGGGGCCCTCTGGCTGGGGAAGAGAAGAGACTTTTGGTCTCTGGCAGTACGAAACCTCCAGGAAATGACAGGCTGGTTTTCTGAAAGCGCTTCCCAGGCAGGGTGCAGCCTTCCTGGGAAACGAATCAAGCTCAAACGAGCCCCCCATTGAGTCACATCTGAAGAAAAGACTAAGTCCACGAACGTGAGGTGGGTTCAGAGCTCCGTGCTCTCAGACCTCCCTGGCCAGCCCGGGGAGGGTGCCTCGGTCCCGGTCACAGACAGTTGGGCGCGTGCCTACCGGAGCTCCGCCTGGGGCTGAGTCGGTCCTAAAACGGACCTTCGGGGTCTCGAGGAGGAGGGGACAACGGACACGGAACACAAGAGCCATGGTGGTCAGACCGGGTAGGGAAACGGCCTGACTCAGCCCAGAGTAGTGGCACTTGGTGCGGGCGAGAGACTTCCAGTAAACGCGGGTCTGGTTTGGACACCCAGACCCCCCTCGGTGCCAGGGCGTGCATACCGGTTGAACCTGTGGCGAGCTTAGGGGTGAAAGACACGGTGACAAGGTATATAACGGACAACGGGCGCCTCCGGGTTGCCCGGGGCCCGGAGGAGCGCACCCTCTCCTTCGGGCCGTCACGTCGGGGTGCCTGGTCGATTGGAGCTTCGGACGCGCCAGGGGACGGCCCCTGCCCGGTCGAGAGGCCGCTATGGGCAGCTTGCTCCTCCCCGATTTGCGCGTCGACTCTAGACGCGGCCTCCCTCCGGGGAAAGCAGGCCGCGTCGAACCTCGGGAGACTCAGCTGGCCCGTCGGAAAAAACGGATGTCCGCAGCAGGGGCGGCCGCGGGTGCGTCGGGAGGCTTGGACGGTCGGTGGGGTTTCCTTAGGGGGCCCCCTTACCCCGCCGGCACGTCTTGGAGCCGAACTTTGCCCCGCGCCTCCCTCGCTTTGAAAGCACCCCTTCCCGGTTACGGCCTCGATCCAGAGGCCTCCCCCCCCTCCCACCCTGGGCGGAGGGTTCCCTCACGCGCCCTACGAGCGGCCGTGCCGCCTCGAGCCCAGGCCCGAGCGGAGCGAGACCCGCGTGTAGGAAGCCAGCGCGCGGCGGTTCGCTCGTCCGCCCGGGTGCTCCTCGGTCGATCCCCGAGGTAAATCAACCATATGCTTGTCGAACCGCTCGGTCTTGGGTAAATGGCGAAACAACTCCAGGGGCTTGAGACACCCCTGGAGGAAAGGGTGGTGGAGCAAAGAAAATGCAACACAGAAAAACGGACAGAGTCCCAAACGCTGCGGTTCAACCAGATTCCCACGAACACTCGACTCCTCTGG
>NW_027645832.1:15000-27500 GCF_949319135.1 Squalius cephalus
GGGTCCCCTCAAGCCCAGAGTATGGAGCCCCAACTCGGCTTATTTTTGGAGTTACGTCCGGTCAAAGTTGAAACTTCAAGCGGGTGTATCTCTGGAACCAAGCCGAGTTGGGGCTCCATACACCAGGGGTGGGGGGGCCCCATGGTACTCCCCCACGCCCGGAGTATGGAGCTCCAACTCGGCTTACTTTCGTAGTTGCGGGAGTAACCATGACTCTCTTAAGGTAGAGAGAGAGAGAGAGTGTGTGAACCAGAGTGTATTGAACCGGTGCCTCATCTCAGTGATGAAGCCGAGTTGGGGCTCCATACTCTGGGCACATGGGGGTCCCCTAGGGGTGCCCCCACGCCCAGAGTATGGAGCCCCAACTCGGCTTACTTTTCGAGTTACGTCCGGTCAAAGTCGAAACTTCAAGCGGGTATATCTCTGGGACCAATCCGAGTTGGGGCTCCACACTCTGGGCACAAGGGGGTCCCCTCGGGGTGCCCCCACGCCCAGAGTATGGAGCCCCAACTCGGCTTACTTTTCGAGTTACGTCCGGTCAAAGTTGAAATTTCAAGCGGGTGTATCTCTGGAACCATGCCGAGTTGGGGCTCCATACACCAGGGGTGGGGGGGCCCTACGGTGCTCCCCCCACGCCCGGAGTATGGAGCTCCAACTCGGCTTACTTTCGGAGATACGCCCGGTCAAAGCTGGACAGGAAGTGACCGTATCTCGGCAACCGAGCCGAGTTGGGGCTCCGTACGCCAGGGGTGGTGGGGGCCCTACGGTGCTCCCCCCACGCCCAGAGTATGGAGCCCCAACTCGGCTTATTTTTCGAGTTACGTCCGGTCAAAGTTGAAATTTCAAGCGGGTATATCTCTGGGACCAACTAGGACTCTCTTAAGGTAGAGATCGAACCAGAGTGTATTGAACCGGTGCCTCATCTCAGTGATGAAGCCGAGTTGGGGCTCCATACTCTGGGCACAAGGGGGTCCCCTGGGGGTCCCCCCACGCCCAGAGTATGGAGCCCCAACTCGGCTTATTTTTCGAGTTACGTCCGGTCAAAGTCGAAACTTCAAGCGGGTGTATCTCTGGGACCAATCCGAGTTGGGGCTCCATACTCTGGGCACAAGGGGGTCCCCTGGGGGTCCCCCCACGCCCAGAGTATGGAGCCCCAACTCGGCTTACTTTTCGAGTTACGTCCGGTCAAAGTTGAAATTTCAAGCGGGTGTATCTCTGGGACCAAGCCGAGTTGGGGCTCCATGCTCTGGGCACAAGGGGGTCCCCTGGGGGTCCCCCCACGCCCGGAGTATGGAGCCCCAACTCGGCTTACTTTTCGAGTTACGTCCGGTCAAAGTTGAAATTTCAAGCGGGCGTATCTCTGGAACCCTGCCGAGTTGGGGCTCCGTACGCCAGGGGTGGGGGGGCCCTACGGTGCTCCCCCCACGCCCGGAGTATGGAGCTCCAACTCGGCTTACTTTCGGAGATACGCCCGGTCAAAGCTGGACAGGAAGTGACCGTATCTCGGCAACCGAGCCGAGTTGGGGCTCCGTACGCCAGGGGTGGGGGGGCCCTACGGTGCTCCCCCCCACGCCCAGAGTATGGAGCCCCAACTCGGCTCACTTTCCGAGTTACGCCCGGTCAAAGCTGGACCGGAAGTGGCCGTATCTCGGGACCGGAAGGTCCCCGGAGCTCGGGACGGCGGGAGGAGTAGGGTGCCCTCGGGGCCCCCCGGCACCCGCCGTCTCGAGCCGCTGGGACCTTCCGTTCCCGAGATAGGCCCGGTTACGCGCAAGGGACTTTTGGACAAAACGGCCCGTATCTCGGGAAGGGGAGGTCCCAGCGCCTCGCCCTTTCGTGTCTCGGGGGGGTCCCTCGGGTAGCTCTCGGACCCCGCCTCCCCGAGCCCCTTGGGCCCTTCCTTCCGACGCGCGCGCCGTCCTGTCGGGCCCCGTTTCTCCGGGACCCGGGGGCCCCGGAGCTCGGGGGTGGGCTCCTTGGAAGGGGCCCGCCGAGACCCTACTCTGACCCGAGTTTGGCGTCGATGGGACCCACCTTCCCCGAGTCACGGCCGTTCAAAGTCCGGGCCCCTTCTCGGCTCCCGAGCCCAAAACCTGCAGTGGGTCGGGACCTCCACGGCCCCGGGGGCTCTGGTGGCACGCCGAGGAAGGTTCACCGTTCTGGGGACGCGGCCAGCGCTCGGCGGGGACTAACCGGGACTCTCTTAAGGTAGCGGCCGAGCAGAGAGCCGAGCGAACGGAGGAAGTTTCGCGAATATCTCGAAAAGCGCTCGGCTAAAAAATCCCAAACTCGGGTCGGTCGTGGGCCTCGGGGGGGCCTATCCAACGGGCCCACCCCCGTCCCCGAGGGCCCCCGGGTCGGGGAGCTACGGCCGGTCAAAGGCGCAGCTTTTCCGGCTCCTATCTCGGGAACCCCTGGCTCAATCTTCCCCGAACCGCCACTCGATCGTAGGGATGGACGAGGCCTTTCGAATGAGCCCACCCACGGGCTGAAATTCGCCAGGGCCCCGGAGATATAACCGTTCAAAGTCGGGGGCCCCAATCCGGCAGGGGGGCGTCCCCGGGGCCCGCCGCTCTCCCCTTCCAGCGAGGGCCCCCCTGGGACCTCCTCACCCGAATTTGAGCTCTCTGGGTCTTCGCGTCGCCGAGATACGGCCGCTTTTTCTCCCATTGGCCGTGATGTCATCATCCAAAGCGGCCCCGCCTTTTTGGCGCGCGCCCGGTGGTTTTCGGCTCATATCTCCGCGAAAACTCCACCAAAATGGACCAAACCGGTACCGTTCTTTTCGTCTCGACCAGACGCTTCCGAAGAGCCCGGCGCCCGCCGGATCCGTTGAGTTTTCGCCGAGATATTTGCGTTTTTCGCCTTCGCGGCGCTGTATCTCGGGCCCCCGGGGGCCCCGGAGGCCGTGGGTGGGCTCTTTGGAAAGCTCTCGTCCCGCTCTATACTCGATAAAAATTTGGCGTCGATAGGACCCACCGCGGCCGAGTTACGGCCGTTTTAATACGTTTGCAGTGGGTTACCATCCATCAAAAGTGCGTGCGCTCTAAGGTGGGCGCCCAGGCCGGCCAGGGCGCTCCATACCCGACTAGGAGCGCCTAGCCCCGCGGCCCTGGTGGGCCTGCCGGTGCAAAGGGTGTCCTGCAAGGGACCATTCTGGTTTTGGGGGAAGTGGGGTGACCGCTTCCCCCGGGGAGTCTGGGGATCGGCTCTGGGGGGGTCTGTGGCCCTGTGGCTTGGTCCTGGAGCCCATCCTCGCTCCCAAAACCTAAGTCCCAAATGTTGCAGTGCACCCTGAGCTCCAGGCACCCGGGAGCTCTTCGGCCAACCCAGGGAGGGTGCCTTGTCCCCGGTCAGACGCAGCTCGCCCCCGCCGCCCCTGGGGCTCAGCCTGGAGCCGAGACGGTCCTAAAACGGCCCTTGGGGCCTATATGGGAGAGGAGGGTGGTGGAAGTCCTGGAGGGAGAGGGCCTCCAGGACCGGCCCAAGCCCAGCCAGGGGCCACTCTGGCTGGGGACGAAAACCAGGGCGAGCTGGGCGCCCGGAGCTCTGGAAGTCCTGGAGGGAGAGGGCCTCCAGGACCGGCCCAAGCCCAGCCAGGCCCCGCTCTGGCTGGGGACGAAAACCAGGGCGAGCTGGGCGCCCGGAGCTCTGGAAGTCCTGGAGGGAGAGGGCCTCCAGGACCGGCCCAAGCCCAGCCAGGCCCCGCTCTGGCTGGGGACGAAAACCAGGGCGAGCTGGGCGCCCGGAGCTCTGGAAGTCCTGGAGGGAGAGGGCCTCCAGGACCGGCCCAAGCCCAGCCAGGCCCCGCTCTGGCTGGGGACGAAAACCAGGGCGAGCTGGGCGCCCGGAGCTCTGGAAGTCCTGGAGGGAGAGGGCCTCCAGGACCGGCCCAAGCCCAGCCAGGCCCCGCTCTGGCTGGGGACGAAAACCAGGGCGAGCTGGGCGCCCGGGGCTCTGGAAGTCCTGGAGGGAGAGGGCCTCCAGGACCGGCCCAAGCCCAGCCAGGCCCCGCTCTGGCTGGGGACGAAAACCAGGGCGAGCTGGGCGCCCGGGGCTCTGGAAGTCCTGGAGGGAGAGGGCCTCCAGGACCGGCCCAAGCCCAGCCAGGCCCCGCTCTGGCTGGGGACGAAACCCAGGGCGAGCTGGGCGCCCGGAGCTCTGGAAGTCCTGGAGGGAGAGGGCCTCCAGGACCGGCCCAAGCCCAGCCAGGCCCCGCTCTGGCTGGGGACGAAACCCAGGGCGAGCTGGGCGCCCGGAGCTCTGGAAGTCCTGGAGGGAGAGGGCCTCCAGGACCGGCCCAAGCCCAGCCGGGCCCCGCTCTGGCTGGGGAGAGTGAGTTCAATCTCCACCGTTGTGGTGGAGCTGTGGATTTTTTGAAAAATATGACAAAGTCCGTAAACGTGAGGTGGGTTCAGAGCTCCATGCCCTCAGACCTCCCTGGCCAGCCCAGGGAGGGTGCCTCCGTCCCGGGCACAGACAGGTCGGTGGGCCTACCGCCTGGAGCTCCGCCTGGAGCTAAGTCGGTCCTAAAACGGACCTTCGGGCCTGTATGGAGGAGGGAAAGAGCAGGTGGAGGCACACACCCGACCGACCCTCATCAGACCGTGGTGAGCCCCACTCAGAGTCGCTCTGGGTGGGTATAAACTCCAGCTTACGCCACGCGCGGTGGAAGTCCTGGAGGGAGAGGGCCTCCAGGACCGTTCCAAGCCCAGACAGGGGCCACTCTGGCTGGGGACGAAACCCAGGGCGAGCTGGGCGCCCGGAGCTCTGGAAGTCCTGGAGGGAGAGGGCCTCCAGGACCGTTCCAAGCCCAGACAGGGGCCACTCTGGCTGGGGACGAAACCCAGGGCGAGCTGGGCGCCCGGAGCTCTGGAAGTCCTGGAGGGAGAGGGCCTCCAGGACCGTTCCAAGCCCAGACAGGGGCCACTCTGGCTGGGGACGAAACCCAGGGCGAGCTGGGCGCCCGGAGCTCTGGAAGTCCTGGAGGGAGAGGGCCTCCAGGACCGTTCCAAGCCCAGACAGGGGCCACTCTGGCTGGGGACGAAACCCAGGGCGAGCTGGGCGCCCGGAGCTCTGGAAGTCCTGGA
The DNA here is from genome assembly GCF_949319135.1 of Squalius cephalus. Lineage (NCBI taxonomy): Eukaryota > Metazoa > Chordata > Actinopteri > Cypriniformes > Leuciscidae > Squalius > Squalius cephalus. Next base: position 20,091 of record NW_027645832.1, read on the forward strand.
GGGAGAGGGCCTCCAGGACCGTTCCAAGCCCAGCCAGGGGCCACTCTGGCTGGGGACGAAATCCAGGGCGAGCCGAGCGCGGTGGAGCTCTGGAAGTCCTGGATGGAGAGGGCCTCCAGGACCATTCCAAGCCCAGCCAGGGAGGGTGCGCTCTGGCTGGGGAGTGAGTTCAATCTCCGCCGTGGTGGAGCGCTGAAAAACACGAAACCTCCAGGGAAAAAAGATGGGGGGGGTTGATTCCCTGAAAAGTGCATCCCAGGCATGGCGCACCTCTCCTGGGCACGAATAAAGCCCAAAGCCCATGGAGAAGGTGACTCTGGTGACAAGATCTCAAAAAATGACAAAGTCCAAAAATTTGCAGTGGGTTCAAACCTCCAGGGCCTTCAAGGCAGTGACCCAAGCCAGGGAGGGTGCGCTCTGGCTGGGGAGTGAGTTCAATCTCCGCCGTGGTGGAGCTCTGAAAAACATGAGACCTCCAGGAAAAAAAGATGGGGGGTTGATTCCCTGAAAAGTGCATCCCAGGCATGGCGCACCTCTCCTGGGCAAGAATAAAGCCCAAAGCCCATGGAGAAATTGACTCTGGTACCGCGCTCTCCAAAAATGACAAAGTCCAAAAATTTGCAGTGGGTTCAAACCTCCAGGGCCTTCAAGGCAGTGACCCAAGCCAGGGAGGGTGCGCTCTGGCTGGGGAGTGAGTTCAATCTCCGCCGTGGTGGAGCTCTGAAAAACATGAGACCTCCAGGAAAAAAAGATGGGGGGTTGATTCCCTGAAAAGTGCATCCCAGGCATGGCGCACCTCTCCTGGGCAAGAATAAAGCCCAAAGCCCATGGAGAAATTGACTCTGGTACCGCGCTCTCCAAAAATGACAAAGTCCAAAAATTTGCAGTGGGTTCAAACCTCCAGGGCCTTCAAGGCAGTGACCCAAGCCAGGGAGGGTGCGCTCTGGCTGGGGAGTGAGTTCAATCTCCGCCGTGGTGGAGCTCTGAAAAACATGAGACCTCCAGGAAAAAAGATGGGGGGGGGTTGATTCCCTGAAAAGTGCATCCCAGGCATGGCGCACCTCTCCTGGGCAAGAATAAAGCCCAAAGCCCATGGAGAAATTGACTCTGGTACCGCGCTCTCCAAAAATGACAAAGTCCAAAAATTTGCAGTGGGTTCAAACCTCCAGGGCCTTCAAGGCAGTGACCCAAGCCAGGGAGGGTGCGCTCTGGCTGGGGAGTGAGTTCAATCTCCGCCGTGGTGGAGCTCTGAAAAACATGAGACCTCCAGGAAAAAAGATGGGGGGGGGTTGATTCCCTGAAAAGTGCATCCCAGGCATGGCGCACCTCTCCTGGGCACGAACAAAGCCCAAAGCCCATGGAGAAATTGGCTCTGGTGCCGCGCTCTCAAAAAATGACAAAGTCCAAAAACTTGCAGTGGGTTCAAACCTCCATGCTCTCAGACCTCCCTGGCCGGCCCAGGGAGGGTGGCCCGTCCTGGGCCAGAGTCAGATTTTACCGCCACTCCTGGAGCTCCGTCTGGAGCGAAGACGGTCCTAAAACGGACCTCCGGGCATGTATGGAGGAGGGTGGAGCAGCCTTCCAGGGCACGAATAAAGCCCAAAGCCCATGGAGAAGGTGACTCTGGTGACAAGATCTCAAAAAATGACAAAGTCCAAAAATTTGCAGTGGGTTCAAACCTCCAGGGCCTTCAAGGCAGTGACCCAAGCCAGGGAGGGTGCGCTCTGGCTGGGGAGTGAGTTCAATCTCCGCCGTGGTGGAGCTCTGAAAAACATGAGACCTCCAGGAAAAAAAGATGGGGGGGTTGATTCCCTGAAAAGTGCATCCCAGGCATGGCGCACCTCTCCTGGGCAAGAATAAAGCCCAAAGCCCATGGAGAAATTGACTCTGGTACCGCGCTCTCCAAAAATGACAAAGTCCAAAAATTTGCAGTGGGTTCAAACCTCCAGGGCCTTCAAGGCAGTGACCCAAGCCAGGGAGGGTGCGCTCTGGCTGGGGAGTGAGTCCAATCTCCGCCGTGGTGGAGCTCTGAAAAAACACGAAACCTCCAGGGGAAAAGATGGGGGGGGTTGATTCCCTGAAAAGTGCATCCCAGGCATGGCGCACCTCTCCTGGGCACGAATAAAGCCCAAAGCCCATGGAGAAAGTGACTCTGGTGCCGAAATCTCAAAAAATGACAAAGTCCAAAAACTTGCAGTGGGTTCAGACCTCCATGCTCTCAGACCTCCCTGGCCGGCCCAGGGAGGGTGGCCCGTCCTGGGCCAGAGTCAGATTTTACCGCCACTCCTGGAGCTCCGTCTGGAGCGAAGACGGTCCTAAAACGGACCTCCGGGCATGTATGGAGGAGGGTGGAGCAGCCTTCCAGGGCACGAATAAAGCCCAAAGGCCATGGAGAAAGTGACTCTGGTGCCGAAATCCCAAAAAATGACAAAGTCCAAAAACTTGCAGTGGGTTCAAACCTCCATGCTCTCAGACCTCCCTGGCCGGCCCAGGGAGGGCGGCCCGTCCTGGGTCAGATTCAGATTTTAGCGCCACCCCTGGAGCTCCGTCTGGAGCGAAGACGGTCCTAAAACGGACCTTCGGGCATGTATGGAGGAGGGTGGAGCAGCCTCCCTGGGCACGAATAAAGCCCAAAGCCCATGGAGAAAGCGAGTCTGGTGGCGAAATGACAAAGTCCAAAAATGTTGCGGTGGACTCAAAGCTCCATGCTCTCAGACCTCCCTGGCCGGCCCAGGGAGGGTGGCCCGTCCTGGGTCAGAGTCAGATTTTCCCGCCACCCCCGGAGCTCCGTCTGGAGCAAAGACGGTCCTAAAACGGACCTTCGGGCCTATATGGAAGAGGGGAGTGCGGCCCTCATCAGACCGTCGTGAGTCCCACTCAGAGGTGCCCTGGTCGGGTATAAAGTCCAGATTACAGGTCTCTGGAAGTTCCTGGAGGGGAGAGGGCCTCCAGGAGAAAGCAGGCCGGCCAGCCCAGGCAGGGGGCACTCTGGCTGGGGGAAGAGAAGAGACTTCCATCTCTGGCAGTACGAAACCTCCAGGAAATGACAGGCTGGTTCTCTGAAAGCGCTTCCCAGGCAGGGTGCAGCCTCCCCGGGAGTCGAATCAAGCTCAAACGGGGCCCCCCACTGAGTCAAAATTTGAAGAAATGACTAAGTCCATAAACGTGAGGTGGGTTCAGAGCTCCGTGCTCTCAGACCTCCCTGGCCAGCCCGGGGAGGGTGCCTCGGTCCCGGTCACAGACAGTTGGGCGCGTGCCTACCGGAGCTCCGCCTGGGGCTGAGTCGGTCCTAAAACGGACCTCCGGGCCTTTGTGGAGGAGGGAAAGAGCAGGTGGAGGCACACACCCGGCCGCCCTCATCAGACCGTCGTGAGTCCCACTCAGAGTTGCCCCTGGGTGGGTATAAAATCCATATTATACACCACTCTGGAAGTCCTGGAGGGGAGAGGGCCTCCAGGAGAGAGTCGGCCGGCCAGCCCAGGCAGGGGGCCCTCTGGCTGGGGAAGAGAAGAGACTTTTGGTCTCTGGCAGTACGAAACCTCCAGGAAATGACAGGCTGGTTCTCTGAAAGCGCTTCCCAGGCAGGGTGCAGCCTTCCTGGGAAACGAATCAAGCTCAAACGGGGCCCCCCATTGAGTCAAAATTTGAAGAAATGACTAAGTCCATAAACGTGAGGTGGGTTCAGAGCTCCGTGCTCTCAGACCTCCCTGGCCAGCCCGGGGAGGGTGCCTCGGTCCCGGTCACAGACAGTTGGGCGCGTGCCTACCGGAGCTCCGCCTGGGGCTGAGTCGGTCCTAAAACGGACCTCCGGGCCTTTGTGGAGGAGGGAAAGAGCAGGTGGAGGCACACACCCGGCCGCCCTCATCAGACCGTCGTGAGTCCCACTCAGAGTTGCCCCTGGGTGGGTATAAAATCCATATTATACACCACTCTGGAAGTCCTGGAGGGGAGAGGGCCTCCAGGAGAGAGTCGGCCGGCCAGCCCAGGCAGGGGGCCCTCTGGCTGGGGAAGAGAAGAGACTTTTGGTCTCTGGCAGTACGAAACCTCCAGGAAATGACAGGCTGGTTTTCTGAAAGCGCTTCCCAGGCAGGGTGCAGCCTTCCTGGGAAACGAATCAAGCTCAAACGAGCCCCCCATTGAGTCACATCTGAAGAAAAGACTAAGTCCACGAACGTGAGGTGGGTTCAGAGCTCCGTGCTCTCAGACCTCCCTGGCCAGCCCGGGGAGGGTGCCTCGGTCCCGGTCACAGACAGTTGGGCGCGTGCCTACCGGAGCTCCGCCTGGGGCTGAGTCGGTCCTAAAACGGACCTTCGGGGTCTCGAGGAGGAGGGGACAACGGACACGGAACACAAGAGCCATGGTGGTCAGACCGGGTAGGGAAACGGCCTGACTCAGCCCAGAGTAGTGGCACTTGGTGCGGGCGAGAGACTTCCAGTAAACGCGGGTCTGGTTTGGACACCCAGACCCCCCTCGGTGCCAGGGCGTGCATACCGGTTGAACCTGTGGCGAGCTTAGGGGTGAAAGACACGGTGACAAGGTATATAACGGACAACGGGCGCCTCCGGGTTGCCCGGGGCCCGGAGGAGCGCACCCTCTCCTTCGGGCCGTCACGTCGGGGTGCCTGGTCGATTGGAGCTTCGGACGCGCCAGGGGACGGCCCCTGCCCGGTCGAGAGGCCGCTATGGGCAGCTTGCTCCTCCCCGATTTGCGCGTCGACTCTAGACGCGGCCTCCCTCCGGGGAAAGCAGGCCGCGTCGAACCTCGGGAGACTCAGCTGGCCCGTCGGAAAAAACGGATGTCCGCAGCAGGGGCGGCCGCGGGTGCGTCGGGAGGCTTGGACGGTCGGTGGGGTTTCCTTAGGGGGCCCCCTTACCCCGCCGGCACGTCTTGGAGCCGAACTTTGCCCCGCGCCTCCCTCGCTTTGAAAGCACCCCTTCCCGGTTACGGCCTCGATCCAGAGGCCTCCCCCCCCTCCCACCCTGGGCGGAGGGTTCCCTCACGCGCCCTACGAGCGGCCGTGCCGCCTCGAGCCCAGGCCCGAGCGGAGCGAGACCCGCGTGTAGGAAGCCAGCGCGCGGCGGTTCGCTCGTCCGCCCGGGTGCTCCTCGGTCGATCCCCGAGGTAAATCAACCATATGCTTGTCGAACCGCTCGGTCTTGGGTAAATGGCGAAACAACTCCAGGGGCTTGAGACACCCCTGGAGGAAAGGGTGGTGGAGCAAAGAAAATGCAACACAGAAAAACGGACAGAGTCCCAAACGCTGCGGTTCAACCAGATTCCCACGAACACTCGACTCCTCTGGCTGGTGACCAGGGAGGGCGCCTCGGTGTCGGGCACGATCGAATCCGTCCGCCGTGACGGAGCTCCCGTCGGAGCAAAGACGGTCCTGAAACGGACCTTGGGGGTGTTGTCGAGGAGAAGGGGACACACGCTCCGCTCGGACAAGGTGAGAGGGAAAACAAACGGGTGCCTCCGGGTCCCCTCGGTTCGGTTCGCTACATCCTGGGGAGGATGCCTTATCTGGGGCGGTGAGCGGCGTCGAAGGCGCCCCCGGAGGAGAAAAAGTCCACCTCCGGGAAAAAAAAAAAAAAACGGACAGAGTCCGAAACGCTGGGGTCCAACCAGATTCCCACAAACACGCGTCTCCCTGGCTAGCGACCAGGGAGGGCGCCTCGGTGTCGGGCACGATCGAATCCGTCTGCCGTGACGGAGCTCCCGTCGGAGCAAAGACGGTCCTAAAACGGACCTTGGGGGTTTTGTCGAGGAGGGGACAAACGCTCCGCTCGGACAAGGTGAGAGGAAGAAAAACGGGTGCCTCCGGGTTCGGTTTCCTACATCCTGGCGCCCTGGAGGAAAGTCCACCTCCGAAAAAACGGACAGAGTCCAGAAATGTGCATTCCAACGAGATCCCCAAGGGGACCCGCCTCCCTGGCCGACACCCAGGGAGGGCGCCTCAGACTCGGGCGCGGGCGAATCCGTCGGTGCGATGGAGCTCACGTCGGAGCAAAGACGGTCCTAAAACGGACCTTCGGGGTTTTGTCGAGAAGGGGACAAACGCCCCGCTCGGACAAGGTAACGGACTTCCGTAGAACAGGCGCCTCCGGGTTGCCTGGGGCCCGGAGGAGCGCACCCCCTCCTCCGGGCCGTCACTCAGGGGTTGCCTGGTCGATTGGAACTTCGGACGCGCCTGGGGACGGCCCCTGCCCGGTCGAGAGACCGCTATGGGCAGCTTGCTCCTCCCCGACTTTGCGCGTCGACTCTAGACGCGGCCTCCCTCCGGGGAAAGCAGGCCGCGTCGACCTCGGGAGACTCAGACGGCCCGTCTGAAACGAATGTCCGCCACGGCGGCGGAGGACGTGGGCGCGCGGGAAGGTTCGGACGGTCGGGGCCACAACCCCCATCCAGTCTTCGAGCCGACCTTCGCCCCGCGCCTCCCCGCCCGAAAAGCACCCTTCCCGGTTACGGCCTCGACCCAGCGGCCACCCACCCCCTCTGCCCCCGCGGAGGAGGGTTCCGCACGCGCCCCCCTATGAGCGGCCGCGCCGTCCTCGACGTCTCCCCCGGGAGGCCCGAGCGGAGCGAGACCCGTGTGTAGGAAGCCCGGCGTTGTCGCGGTTCTCCTTCCAAGGGCGCTTACCTGGTTGATCCTGCCAGTAGCATATGCTTGTCTCAAAGATTAAGCCATGCAGGTCTAAGTGCACACGGTCGGTACAGTGAAACTGCGAATGGCTCATTAAATCAGTTATGGTTCCTTTGATCGCTCCACCCGCTACTTGGATAACTGTGGCAATTCCAGAGCTAATACATGCAAACGAGCGCCGACCCGGCTCCCCCCGGGGGGTCGGGGACGCGTGCATTTATCAGATCCAAAACCCATCCGGGGTCGGCTCCGGCCGCCCCGGCCGCTTTGGTGACTCTAGATAACCTCGGGCCGATCGCGCGCCCTCCGCGGCGGCGACGACTCATTCGAATGTCTGCCCTATCAACTTTCGATGGTACATTCGGCGCCTACCATGGTGACCACGGGTAACGGGGAATCAGGGTTCGATTCCGGAGAGGGAGCCTGAGAAACGGCTACCACATCCAAGGAAGGCAGCAGGCGCGCAAATTACCCATTTCCGACACGGAGAGGTAGTGACGAAAAATAACAATACAGGTCTCTTTCGAGGCCCTGTAATTGGAATGAGCGTATCCTAAACCCATGGGCGAGGACCCATTGGAGGGCAAGTCTGGTGCCAGCAGCCGCGGTAATTCCAGCTCCAATAGCGTATACTAAAGTTGCTGCAGTTAAAAAGCTCGTAGTTGGATCTCGGGAGCGGGCCGGCGGTCCGCCGCGAGGCGAGCCACCGCCTGTCCCGGACCCCTGCCTCACGGCGCCCCCCGGATGCCCTTAACTGGGTGTCCGGTCCT
>NW_027645832.1:35000-42500 GCF_949319135.1 Squalius cephalus
GCCCGCCGGATCCGTTGAGTTTTCGCCGAGATATTTGCGTTTTTCGCCTTCGCGGCGCTGTATCTCGGGCCCCCGGGGGCCCCGGAGGCCGTGGGTGGGCTCTTTGGAAAGCTCTCGTCCCGCTCTATACTCGATAAAAATTTGGCGTCGATAGGACCCACCGCGGCCGAGTTACGGCCGTTTTAATACGTTTGCAGTGGGTTACCATCCATCAAAAGTGCGTGCGCTCTAAGGTGGGCGCCCAGGCCGGCCAGGGCGCTCCATACCCGACTAGGAGCGCCTAGCCCCGCGGCCCTGGTGGGCCTGCCGGTGCAAAGGGTGTCCTGCAAGGGACCATTCTGGTTTTGGGGGAAGTGGGGTGACCGCTTCCCCCGGGGAGTCTGGGGATCGGCTCTGGGGGGGTCTGTGGCCCTGTGGCTTGGTCCTGGAGCCCATCCTCGCTCCCAAAACCTAAGTCCCAAATGTTGCAGTGCACCCTGAGCTCCAGGCACCCGGGAGCTCTTCGGCCAACCCAGGGAGGGTGCCTTGTCCCCGGTCAGACGCAGCTCGCCCCCGCCGCCCCTGGGGCTCAGCCTGGAGCCGAGACGGTCCTAAAACGGCCCTTGGGGCCTATATGGGAGAGGAGGGTGGTGGAAGTCCTGGAGGGAGAGGGCCTCCAGGACCGGCCCAAGCCCAGCCAGGGGCCACTCTGGCTGGGGACGAAAACCAGGGCGAGCTGGGCGCCCGGAGCTCTGGAAGTCCTGGAGGGAGAGGGCCTCCAGGACCGGCCCAAGCCCAGCCAGGCCCCGCTCTGGCTGGGGACGAAAACCAGGGCGAGCTGGGCGCCCGGAGCTCTGGAAGTCCTGGAGGGAGAGGGCCTCCAGGACCGGCCCAAGCCCAGCCAGGCCCCGCTCTGGCTGGGGACGAAAACCAGGGCGAGCTGGGCGCCCGGAGCTCTGGAAGTCCTGGAGGGAGAGGGCCTCCAGGACCGGCCCAAGCCCAGCCAGGCCCCGCTCTGGCTGGGGACGAAAACCAGGGCGAGCTGGGCGCCCGGAGCTCTGGAAGTCCTGGAGGGAGAGGGCCTCCAGGACCGGCCCAAGCCCAGCCAGGCCCCGCTCTGGCTGGGGACGAAAACCAGGGCGAGCTGGGCGCCCGGGGCTCTGGAAGTCCTGGAGGGAGAGGGCCTCCAGGACCGGCCCAAGCCCAGCCAGGCCCCGCTCTGGCTGGGGACGAAAACCAGGGCGAGCTGGGCGCCCGGGGCTCTGGAAGTCCTGGAGGGAGAGGGCCTCCAGGACCGGCCCAAGCCCAGCCAGGCCCCGCTCTGGCTGGGGACGAAACCCAGGGCGAGCTGGGCGCCCGGAGCTCTGGAAGTCCTGGAGGGAGAGGGCCTCCAGGACCGGCCCAAGCCCAGCCAGGCCCCGCTCTGGCTGGGGACGAAACCCAGGGCGAGCTGGGCGCCCGGAGCTCTGGAAGTCCTGGAGGGAGAGGGCCTCCAGGACCGGCCCAAGCCCAGCCGGGCCCCGCTCTGGCTGGGGAGAGTGAGTTCAATCTCCACCGTTGTGGTGGAGCTGTGGATTTTTTGAAAAATATGACAAAGTCCGTAAACGTGAGGTGGGTTCAGAGCTCCATGCCCTCAGACCTCCCTGGCCAGCCCAGGGAGGGTGCCTCCGTCCCGGGCACAGACAGGTCGGTGGGCCTACCGCCTGGAGCTCCGCCTGGAGCTAAGTCGGTCCTAAAACGGACCTTCGGGCCTGTATGGAGGAGGGAAAGAGCAGGTGGAGGCACACACCCGACCGACCCTCATCAGACCGTGGTGAGCCCCACTCAGAGTCGCTCTGGGTGGGTATAAACTCCAGCTTACGCCACGCGCGGTGGAAGTCCTGGAGGGAGAGGGCCTCCAGGACCGTTCCAAGCCCAGACAGGGGCCACTCTGGCTGGGGACGAAACCCAGGGCGAGCTGGGCGCCCGGAGCTCTGGAAGTCCTGGAGGGAGAGGGCCTCCAGGACCGTTCCAAGCCCAGACAGGGGCCACTCTGGCTGGGGACGAAACCCAGGGCGAGCTGGGCGCCCGGAGCTCTGGAAGTCCTGGAGGGAGAGGGCCTCCAGGACCGTTCCAAGCCCAGACAGGGGCCACTCTGGCTGGGGACGAAACCCAGGGCGAGCTGGGCGCCCGGAGCTCTGGAAGTCCTGGAGGGAGAGGGCCTCCAGGACCGTTCCAAGCCCAGACAGGGGCCACTCTGGCTGGGGACGAAACCCAGGGCGAGCTGGGCGCCCGGAGCTCTGGAAGTCCTGGAGGGAGAGGGCCTCCAGGACCGTTCCAAGCCCAGCCAGGGGCCACTCTGGCTGGGGACGAAATCCAGGGCGAGCCGAGCGCGGTGGAGCTCTGGAAGTCCTGGATGGAGAGGGCCTCCAGGACCATTCCAAGCCCAGCCAGGGAGGGTGCGCTCTGGCTGGGGAGTGAGTTCAATCTCCGCCGTGGTGGAGCGCTGAAAAACACGAAACCTCCAGGGAAAAAAGATGGGGGGGGTTGATTCCCTGAAAAGTGCATCCCAGGCATGGCGCACCTCTCCTGGGCACGAATAAAGCCCAAAGCCCATGGAGAAGGTGACTCTGGTGACAAGATCTCAAAAAATGACAAAGTCCAAAAATTTGCAGTGGGTTCAAACCTCCAGGGCCTTCAAGGCAGTGACCCAAGCCAGGGAGGGTGCGCTCTGGCTGGGGAGTGAGTTCAATCTCCGCCGTGGTGGAGCTCTGAAAAACATGAGACCTCCAGGAAAAAAAGATGGGGGGTTGATTCCCTGAAAAGTGCATCCCAGGCATGGCGCACCTCTCCTGGGCAAGAATAAAGCCCAAAGCCCATGGAGAAATTGACTCTGGTACCGCGCTCTCCAAAAATGACAAAGTCCAAAAATTTGCAGTGGGTTCAAACCTCCAGGGCCTTCAAGGCAGTGACCCAAGCCAGGGAGGGTGCGCTCTGGCTGGGGAGTGAGTTCAATCTCCGCCGTGGTGGAGCTCTGAAAAACATGAGACCTCCAGGAAAAAAAGATGGGGGGTTGATTCCCTGAAAAGTGCATCCCAGGCATGGCGCACCTCTCCTGGGCAAGAATAAAGCCCAAAGCCCATGGAGAAATTGACTCTGGTACCGCGCTCTCCAAAAATGACAAAGTCCAAAAATTTGCAGTGGGTTCAAACCTCCAGGGCCTTCAAGGCAGTGACCCAAGCCAGGGAGGGTGCGCTCTGGCTGGGGAGTGAGTTCAATCTCCGCCGTGGTGGAGCTCTGAAAAACATGAGACCTCCAGGAAAAAAGATGGGGGGGGGTTGATTCCCTGAAAAGTGCATCCCAGGCATGGCGCACCTCTCCTGGGCAAGAATAAAGCCCAAAGCCCATGGAGAAATTGACTCTGGTACCGCGCTCTCCAAAAATGACAAAGTCCAAAAATTTGCAGTGGGTTCAAACCTCCAGGGCCTTCAAGGCAGTGACCCAAGCCAGGGAGGGTGCGCTCTGGCTGGGGAGTGAGTTCAATCTCCGCCGTGGTGGAGCTCTGAAAAACATGAGACCTCCAGGAAAAAAGATGGGGGGGGGTTGATTCCCTGAAAAGTGCATCCCAGGCATGGCGCACCTCTCCTGGGCACGAACAAAGCCCAAAGCCCATGGAGAAATTGGCTCTGGTGCCGCGCTCTCAAAAAATGACAAAGTCCAAAAACTTGCAGTGGGTTCAAACCTCCATGCTCTCAGACCTCCCTGGCCGGCCCAGGGAGGGTGGCCCGTCCTGGGCCAGAGTCAGATTTTACCGCCACTCCTGGAGCTCCGTCTGGAGCGAAGACGGTCCTAAAACGGACCTCCGGGCATGTATGGAGGAGGGTGGAGCAGCCTTCCAGGGCACGAATAAAGCCCAAAGCCCATGGAGAAGGTGACTCTGGTGACAAGATCTCAAAAAATGACAAAGTCCAAAAATTTGCAGTGGGTTCAAACCTCCAGGGCCTTCAAGGCAGTGACCCAAGCCAGGGAGGGTGCGCTCTGGCTGGGGAGTGAGTTCAATCTCCGCCGTGGTGGAGCTCTGAAAAACATGAGACCTCCAGGAAAAAAAGATGGGGGGGTTGATTCCCTGAAAAGTGCATCCCAGGCATGGCGCACCTCTCCTGGGCAAGAATAAAGCCCAAAGCCCATGGAGAAATTGACTCTGGTACCGCGCTCTCCAAAAATGACAAAGTCCAAAAATTTGCAGTGGGTTCAAACCTCCAGGGCCTTCAAGGCAGTGACCCAAGCCAGGGAGGGTGCGCTCTGGCTGGGGAGTGAGTCCAATCTCCGCCGTGGTGGAGCTCTGAAAAAACACGAAACCTCCAGGGGAAAAGATGGGGGGGGTTGATTCCCTGAAAAGTGCATCCCAGGCATGGCGCACCTCTCCTGGGCACGAATAAAGCCCAAAGCCCATGGAGAAAGTGACTCTGGTGCCGAAATCTCAAAAAATGACAAAGTCCAAAAACTTGCAGTGGGTTCAGACCTCCATGCTCTCAGACCTCCCTGGCCGGCCCAGGGAGGGTGGCCCGTCCTGGGCCAGAGTCAGATTTTACCGCCACTCCTGGAGCTCCGTCTGGAGCGAAGACGGTCCTAAAACGGACCTCCGGGCATGTATGGAGGAGGGTGGAGCAGCCTTCCAGGGCACGAATAAAGCCCAAAGGCCATGGAGAAAGTGACTCTGGTGCCGAAATCCCAAAAAATGACAAAGTCCAAAAACTTGCAGTGGGTTCAAACCTCCATGCTCTCAGACCTCCCTGGCCGGCCCAGGGAGGGCGGCCCGTCCTGGGTCAGATTCAGATTTTAGCGCCACCCCTGGAGCTCCGTCTGGAGCGAAGACGGTCCTAAAACGGACCTTCGGGCATGTATGGAGGAGGGTGGAGCAGCCTCCCTGGGCACGAATAAAGCCCAAAGCCCATGGAGAAAGCGAGTCTGGTGGCGAAATGACAAAGTCCAAAAATGTTGCGGTGGACTCAAAGCTCCATGCTCTCAGACCTCCCTGGCCGGCCCAGGGAGGGTGGCCCGTCCTGGGTCAGAGTCAGATTTTCCCGCCACCCCCGGAGCTCCGTCTGGAGCAAAGACGGTCCTAAAACGGACCTTCGGGCCTATATGGAAGAGGGGAGTGCGGCCCTCATCAGACCGTCGTGAGTCCCACTCAGAGGTGCCCTGGTCGGGTATAAAGTCCAGATTACAGGTCTCTGGAAGTTCCTGGAGGGGAGAGGGCCTCCAGGAGAAAGCAGGCCGGCCAGCCCAGGCAGGGGGCACTCTGGCTGGGGGAAGAGAAGAGACTTCCATCTCTGGCAGTACGAAACCTCCAGGAAATGACAGGCTGGTTCTCTGAAAGCGCTTCCCAGGCAGGGTGCAGCCTCCCCGGGAGTCGAATCAAGCTCAAACGGGGCCCCCCACTGAGTCAAAATTTGAAGAAATGACTAAGTCCATAAACGTGAGGTGGGTTCAGAGCTCCGTGCTCTCAGACCTCCCTGGCCAGCCCGGGGAGGGTGCCTCGGTCCCGGTCACAGACAGTTGGGCGCGTGCCTACCGGAGCTCCGCCTGGGGCTGAGTCGGTCCTAAAACGGACCTCCGGGCCTTTGTGGAGGAGGGAAAGAGCAGGTGGAGGCACACACCCGGCCGCCCTCATCAGACCGTCGTGAGTCCCACTCAGAGTTGCCCCTGGGTGGGTATAAAATCCATATTATACACCACTCTGGAAGTCCTGGAGGGGAGAGGGCCTCCAGGAGAGAGTCGGCCGGCCAGCCCAGGCAGGGGGCCCTCTGGCTGGGGAAGAGAAGAGACTTTTGGTCTCTGGCAGTACGAAACCTCCAGGAAATGACAGGCTGGTTCTCTGAAAGCGCTTCCCAGGCAGGGTGCAGCCTTCCTGGGAAACGAATCAAGCTCAAACGGGGCCCCCCATTGAGTCAAAATTTGAAGAAATGACTAAGTCCATAAACGTGAGGTGGGTTCAGAGCTCCGTGCTCTCAGACCTCCCTGGCCAGCCCGGGGAGGGTGCCTCGGTCCCGGTCACAGACAGTTGGGCGCGTGCCTACCGGAGCTCCGCCTGGGGCTGAGTCGGTCCTAAAACGGACCTCCGGGCCTTTGTGGAGGAGGGAAAGAGCAGGTGGAGGCACACACCCGGCCGCCCTCATCAGACCGTCGTGAGTCCCACTCAGAGTTGCCCCTGGGTGGGTATAAAATCCATATTATACACCACTCTGGAAGTCCTGGAGGGGAGAGGGCCTCCAGGAGAGAGTCGGCCGGCCAGCCCAGGCAGGGGGCCCTCTGGCTGGGGAAGAGAAGAGACTTTTGGTCTCTGGCAGTACGAAACCTCCAGGAAATGACAGGCTGGTTTTCTGAAAGCGCTTCCCAGGCAGGGTGCAGCCTTCCTGGGAAACGAATCAAGCTCAAACGAGCCCCCCATTGAGTCACATCTGAAGAAAAGACTAAGTCCACGAACGTGAGGTGGGTTCAGAGCTCCGTGCTCTCAGACCTCCCTGGCCAGCCCGGGGAGGGTGCCTCGGTCCCGGTCACAGACAGTTGGGCGCGTGCCTACCGGAGCTCCGCCTGGGGCTGAGTCGGTCCTAAAACGGACCTTCGGGGTCTCGAGGAGGAGGGGACAACGGACACGGAACACAAGAGCCATGGTGGTCAGACCGGGTAGGGAAACGGCCTGACTCAGCCCAGAGTAGTGGCACTTGGTGCGGGCGAGAGACTTCCAGTAAACGCGGGTCTGGTTTGGACACCCAGACCCCCCTCGGTGCCAGGGCGTGCATACCGGTTGAACCTGTGGCGAGCTTAGGGGTGAAAGACACGGTGACAAGGTATATAACGGACAACGGGCGCCTCCGGGTTGCCCGGGGCCCGGAGGAGCGCACCCTCTCCTTCGGGCCGTCACGTCGGGGTGCCTGGTCGATTGGAGCTTCGGACGCGCCAGGGGACGGCCCCTGCCCGGTCGAGAGGCCGCTATGGGCAGCTTGCTCCTCCCCGATTTGCGCGTCGACTCTAGACGCGGCCTCCCTCCGGGGAAAGCAGGCCGCGTCGAACCTCGGGAGACTCAGCTGGCCCGTCGGAAAAAACGGATGTCCGCAGCAGGGGCGGCCGCGGGTGCGTCGGGAGGCTTGGACGGTCGGTGGGGTTTCCTTAGGGGGCCCCCTTACCCCGCCGGCACGTCTTGGAGCCGAACTTTGCCCCGCGCCTCCCTCGCTTTGAAAGCACCCCTTCCCGGTTACGGCCTCGATCCAGAGGCCTCCCCCCCCTCCCACCCTGGGCGGAGGGTTCCCTCACGCGCCCTACGAGCGGCCGTGCCGCCTCGAGCCCAGGCCCGAGCGGAGCGAGACCCGCGTGTAGGAAGCCAGCGCGCGGCGGTTCGCTCGTCCGCCCGGGTGCTCCTCGGTCGATCCCCGAGGTAAATCAACCATATGCTTGTCGAACCGCTCGGTCTTGGGTAAATGGCGAAACAACTCCAGGGGCTTGAGACACCCCTGGAGGAAAGGGTGGTGGAGCAAAGAAAAT
>NW_027645832.1:52500-60100 GCF_949319135.1 Squalius cephalus
AACTTCAAGCGGGTGTATCTCTGGAACCATGCCGAGTTGGGGCTCCATACTCTGGGCACACGGGGGTCCCCTCGGGGTCCCCTCAAGCCCAGAGTATGGAGCCCCAACTCGGCTTATTTTTGGAGTTACGTCCGGTCAAAGTTGAAACTTCAAGCGGGTGTATCTCTGGAACCAAGCCGAGTTGGGGCTCCATACACCAGGGGTGGGGGGGCCCCATGGTACTCCCCCACGCCCGGAGTATGGAGCTCCAACTCGGCTTACTTTCGTAGTTGCGGGAGTAACCATGACTCTCTTAAGGTAGAGAGAGAGAGAGAGTGTGTGAACCAGAGTGTATTGAACCGGTGCCTCATCTCAGTGATGAAGCCGAGTTGGGGCTCCATACTCTGGGCACATGGGGGTCCCCTAGGGGTGCCCCCACGCCCAGAGTATGGAGCCCCAACTCGGCTTACTTTTCGAGTTACGTCCGGTCAAAGTCGAAACTTCAAGCGGGTATATCTCTGGGACCAATCCGAGTTGGGGCTCCACACTCTGGGCACAAGGGGGTCCCCTCGGGGTGCCCCCACGCCCAGAGTATGGAGCCCCAACTCGGCTTACTTTTCGAGTTACGTCCGGTCAAAGTTGAAATTTCAAGCGGGTGTATCTCTGGAACCATGCCGAGTTGGGGCTCCATACACCAGGGGTGGGGGGGCCCTACGGTGCTCCCCCCACGCCCGGAGTATGGAGCTCCAACTCGGCTTACTTTCGGAGATACGCCCGGTCAAAGCTGGACAGGAAGTGACCGTATCTCGGCAACCGAGCCGAGTTGGGGCTCCGTACGCCAGGGGTGGTGGGGGCCCTACGGTGCTCCCCCCACGCCCAGAGTATGGAGCCCCAACTCGGCTTATTTTTCGAGTTACGTCCGGTCAAAGTTGAAATTTCAAGCGGGTATATCTCTGGGACCAACTAGGACTCTCTTAAGGTAGAGATCGAACCAGAGTGTATTGAACCGGTGCCTCATCTCAGTGATGAAGCCGAGTTGGGGCTCCATACTCTGGGCACAAGGGGGTCCCCTGGGGGTCCCCCCACGCCCAGAGTATGGAGCCCCAACTCGGCTTATTTTTCGAGTTACGTCCGGTCAAAGTCGAAACTTCAAGCGGGTGTATCTCTGGGACCAATCCGAGTTGGGGCTCCATACTCTGGGCACAAGGGGGTCCCCTGGGGGTCCCCCCACGCCCAGAGTATGGAGCCCCAACTCGGCTTACTTTTCGAGTTACGTCCGGTCAAAGTTGAAATTTCAAGCGGGTGTATCTCTGGGACCAAGCCGAGTTGGGGCTCCATGCTCTGGGCACAAGGGGGTCCCCTGGGGGTCCCCCCACGCCCGGAGTATGGAGCCCCAACTCGGCTTACTTTTCGAGTTACGTCCGGTCAAAGTTGAAATTTCAAGCGGGCGTATCTCTGGAACCCTGCCGAGTTGGGGCTCCGTACGCCAGGGGTGGGGGGGCCCTACGGTGCTCCCCCCACGCCCGGAGTATGGAGCTCCAACTCGGCTTACTTTCGGAGATACGCCCGGTCAAAGCTGGACAGGAAGTGACCGTATCTCGGCAACCGAGCCGAGTTGGGGCTCCGTACGCCAGGGGTGGGGGGGCCCTACGGTGCTCCCCCCCACGCCCAGAGTATGGAGCCCCAACTCGGCTCACTTTCCGAGTTACGCCCGGTCAAAGCTGGACCGGAAGTGGCCGTATCTCGGGACCGGAAGGTCCCCGGAGCTCGGGACGGCGGGAGGAGTAGGGTGCCCTCGGGGCCCCCCGGCACCCGCCGTCTCGAGCCGCTGGGACCTTCCGTTCCCGAGATAGGCCCGGTTACGCGCAAGGGA
The DNA here is from genome assembly GCF_949319135.1 of Squalius cephalus. Classification (NCBI taxonomy): domain Eukaryota; kingdom Metazoa; phylum Chordata; class Actinopteri; order Cypriniformes; family Leuciscidae; genus Squalius; species Squalius cephalus. Next base: position 54,353 of record NW_027645832.1, read on the forward strand.
CTTTTGGACAAAACGGCCCGTATCTCGGGAAGGGGAGGTCCCAGCGCCTCGCCCTTTCGTGTCTCGGGGGGGTCCCTCGGGTAGCTCTCGGACCCCGCCTCCCCGAGCCCCTTGGGCCCTTCCTTCCGACGCGCGCGCCGTCCTGTCGGGCCCCGTTTCTCCGGGACCCGGGGGCCCCGGAGCTCGGGGGTGGGCTCCTTGGAAGGGGCCCGCCGAGACCCTACTCTGACCCGAGTTTGGCGTCGATGGGACCCACCTTCCCCGAGTCACGGCCGTTCAAAGTCCGGGCCCCTTCTCGGCTCCCGAGCCCAAAACCTGCAGTGGGTCGGGACCTCCACGGCCCCGGGGGCTCTGGTGGCACGCCGAGGAAGGTTCACCGTTCTGGGGACGCGGCCAGCGCTCGGCGGGGACTAACCGGGACTCTCTTAAGGTAGCGGCCGAGCAGAGAGCCGAGCGAACGGAGGAAGTTTCGCGAATATCTCGAAAAGCGCTCGGCTAAAAAATCCCAAACTCGGGTCGGTCGTGGGCCTCGGGGGGGCCTATCCAACGGGCCCACCCCCGTCCCCGAGGGCCCCCGGGTCGGGGAGCTACGGCCGGTCAAAGGCGCAGCTTTTCCGGCTCCTATCTCGGGAACCCCTGGCTCAATCTTCCCCGAACCGCCACTCGATCGTAGGGATGGACGAGGCCTTTCGAATGAGCCCACCCACGGGCTGAAATTCGCCAGGGCCCCGGAGATATAACCGTTCAAAGTCGGGGGCCCCAATCCGGCAGGGGGGCGTCCCCGGGGCCCGCCGCTCTCCCCTTCCAGCGAGGGCCCCCCTGGGACCTCCTCACCCGAATTTGAGCTCTCTGGGTCTTCGCGTCGCCGAGATACGGCCGCTTTTTCTCCCATTGGCCGTGATGTCATCATCCAAAGCGGCCCCGCCTTTTTGGCGCGCGCCCGGTGGTTTTCGGCTCATATCTCCGCGAAAACTCCACCAAAATGGACCAAACCGGTACCGTTCTTTTCGTCTCGACCAGACGCTTCCGAAGAGCCCGGCGCCCGCCGGATCCGTTGAGTTTTCGCCGAGATATTTGCGTTTTTCGCCTTCGCGGCGCTGTATCTCGGGCCCCCGGGGGCCCCGGAGGCCGTGGGTGGGCTCTTTGGAAAGCTCTCGTCCCGCTCTATACTCGATAAAAATTTGGCGTCGATAGGACCCACCGCGGCCGAGTTACGGCCGTTTTAATACGTTTGCAGTGGGTTACCATCCATCAAAAGTGCGTGCGCTCTAAGGTGGGCGCCCAGGCCGGCCAGGGCGCTCCATACCCGACTAGGAGCGCCTAGCCCCGCGGCCCTGGTGGGCCTGCCGGTGCAAAGGGTGTCCTGCAAGGGACCATTCTGGTTTTGGGGGAAGTGGGGTGACCGCTTCCCCCGGGGAGTCTGGGGATCGGCTCTGGGGGGGTCTGTGGCCCTGTGGCTTGGTCCTGGAGCCCATCCTCGCTCCCAAAACCTAAGTCCCAAATGTTGCAGTGCACCCTGAGCTCCAGGCACCCGGGAGCTCTTCGGCCAACCCAGGGAGGGTGCCTTGTCCCCGGTCAGACGCAGCTCGCCCCCGCCGCCCCTGGGGCTCAGCCTGGAGCCGAGACGGTCCTAAAACGGCCCTTGGGGCCTATATGGGAGAGGAGGGTGGTGGAAGTCCTGGAGGGAGAGGGCCTCCAGGACCGGCCCAAGCCCAGCCAGGGGCCACTCTGGCTGGGGACGAAAACCAGGGCGAGCTGGGCGCCCGGAGCTCTGGAAGTCCTGGAGGGAGAGGGCCTCCAGGACCGGCCCAAGCCCAGCCAGGCCCCGCTCTGGCTGGGGACGAAAACCAGGGCGAGCTGGGCGCCCGGAGCTCTGGAAGTCCTGGAGGGAGAGGGCCTCCAGGACCGGCCCAAGCCCAGCCAGGCCCCGCTCTGGCTGGGGACGAAAACCAGGGCGAGCTGGGCGCCCGGAGCTCTGGAAGTCCTGGAGGGAGAGGGCCTCCAGGACCGGCCCAAGCCCAGCCAGGCCCCGCTCTGGCTGGGGACGAAAACCAGGGCGAGCTGGGCGCCCGGAGCTCTGGAAGTCCTGGAGGGAGAGGGCCTCCAGGACCGGCCCAAGCCCAGCCAGGCCCCGCTCTGGCTGGGGACGAAAACCAGGGCGAGCTGGGCGCCCGGGGCTCTGGAAGTCCTGGAGGGAGAGGGCCTCCAGGACCGGCCCAAGCCCAGCCAGGCCCCGCTCTGGCTGGGGACGAAAACCAGGGCGAGCTGGGCGCCCGGGGCTCTGGAAGTCCTGGAGGGAGAGGGCCTCCAGGACCGGCCCAAGCCCAGCCAGGCCCCGCTCTGGCTGGGGACGAAACCCAGGGCGAGCTGGGCGCCCGGAGCTCTGGAAGTCCTGGAGGGAGAGGGCCTCCAGGACCGGCCCAAGCCCAGCCAGGCCCCGCTCTGGCTGGGGACGAAACCCAGGGCGAGCTGGGCGCCCGGAGCTCTGGAAGTCCTGGAGGGAGAGGGCCTCCAGGACCGGCCCAAGCCCAGCCGGGCCCCGCTCTGGCTGGGGAGAGTGAGTTCAATCTCCACCGTTGTGGTGGAGCTGTGGATTTTTTGAAAAATATGACAAAGTCCGTAAACGTGAGGTGGGTTCAGAGCTCCATGCCCTCAGACCTCCCTGGCCAGCCCAGGGAGGGTGCCTCCGTCCCGGGCACAGACAGGTCGGTGGGCCTACCGCCTGGAGCTCCGCCTGGAGCTAAGTCGGTCCTAAAACGGACCTTCGGGCCTGTATGGAGGAGGGAAAGAGCAGGTGGAGGCACACACCCGACCGACCCTCATCAGACCGTGGTGAGCCCCACTCAGAGTCGCTCTGGGTGGGTATAAACTCCAGCTTACGCCACGCGCGGTGGAAGTCCTGGAGGGAGAGGGCCTCCAGGACCGTTCCAAGCCCAGACAGGGGCCACTCTGGCTGGGGACGAAACCCAGGGCGAGCTGGGCGCCCGGAGCTCTGGAAGTCCTGGAGGGAGAGGGCCTCCAGGACCGTTCCAAGCCCAGACAGGGGCCACTCTGGCTGGGGACGAAACCCAGGGCGAGCTGGGCGCCCGGAGCTCTGGAAGTCCTGGAGGGAGAGGGCCTCCAGGACCGTTCCAAGCCCAGACAGGGGCCACTCTGGCTGGGGACGAAACCCAGGGCGAGCTGGGCGCCCGGAGCTCTGGAAGTCCTGGAGGGAGAGGGCCTCCAGGACCGTTCCAAGCCCAGACAGGGGCCACTCTGGCTGGGGACGAAACCCAGGGCGAGCTGGGCGCCCGGAGCTCTGGAAGTCCTGGAGGGAGAGGGCCTCCAGGACCGTTCCAAGCCCAGCCAGGGGCCACTCTGGCTGGGGACGAAATCCAGGGCGAGCCGAGCGCGGTGGAGCTCTGGAAGTCCTGGATGGAGAGGGCCTCCAGGACCATTCCAAGCCCAGCCAGGGAGGGTGCGCTCTGGCTGGGGAGTGAGTTCAATCTCCGCCGTGGTGGAGCGCTGAAAAACACGAAACCTCCAGGGAAAAAAGATGGGGGGGGTTGATTCCCTGAAAAGTGCATCCCAGGCATGGCGCACCTCTCCTGGGCACGAATAAAGCCCAAAGCCCATGGAGAAGGTGACTCTGGTGACAAGATCTCAAAAAATGACAAAGTCCAAAAATTTGCAGTGGGTTCAAACCTCCAGGGCCTTCAAGGCAGTGACCCAAGCCAGGGAGGGTGCGCTCTGGCTGGGGAGTGAGTTCAATCTCCGCCGTGGTGGAGCTCTGAAAAACATGAGACCTCCAGGAAAAAAAGATGGGGGGTTGATTCCCTGAAAAGTGCATCCCAGGCATGGCGCACCTCTCCTGGGCAAGAATAAAGCCCAAAGCCCATGGAGAAATTGACTCTGGTACCGCGCTCTCCAAAAATGACAAAGTCCAAAAATTTGCAGTGGGTTCAAACCTCCAGGGCCTTCAAGGCAGTGACCCAAGCCAGGGAGGGTGCGCTCTGGCTGGGGAGTGAGTTCAATCTCCGCCGTGGTGGAGCTCTGAAAAACATGAGACCTCCAGGAAAAAAAGATGGGGGGTTGATTCCCTGAAAAGTGCATCCCAGGCATGGCGCACCTCTCCTGGGCAAGAATAAAGCCCAAAGCCCATGGAGAAATTGACTCTGGTACCGCGCTCTCCAAAAATGACAAAGTCCAAAAATTTGCAGTGGGTTCAAACCTCCAGGGCCTTCAAGGCAGTGACCCAAGCCAGGGAGGGTGCGCTCTGGCTGGGGAGTGAGTTCAATCTCCGCCGTGGTGGAGCTCTGAAAAACATGAGACCTCCAGGAAAAAAGATGGGGGGGGGTTGATTCCCTGAAAAGTGCATCCCAGGCATGGCGCACCTCTCCTGGGCAAGAATAAAGCCCAAAGCCCATGGAGAAATTGACTCTGGTACCGCGCTCTCCAAAAATGACAAAGTCCAAAAATTTGCAGTGGGTTCAAACCTCCAGGGCCTTCAAGGCAGTGACCCAAGCCAGGGAGGGTGCGCTCTGGCTGGGGAGTGAGTTCAATCTCCGCCGTGGTGGAGCTCTGAAAAACATGAGACCTCCAGGAAAAAAGATGGGGGGGGGTTGATTCCCTGAAAAGTGCATCCCAGGCATGGCGCACCTCTCCTGGGCACGAACAAAGCCCAAAGCCCATGGAGAAATTGGCTCTGGTGCCGCGCTCTCAAAAAATGACAAAGTCCAAAAACTTGCAGTGGGTTCAAACCTCCATGCTCTCAGACCTCCCTGGCCGGCCCAGGGAGGGTGGCCCGTCCTGGGCCAGAGTCAGATTTTACCGCCACTCCTGGAGCTCCGTCTGGAGCGAAGACGGTCCTAAAACGGACCTCCGGGCATGTATGGAGGAGGGTGGAGCAGCCTTCCAGGGCACGAATAAAGCCCAAAGCCCATGGAGAAGGTGACTCTGGTGACAAGATCTCAAAAAATGACAAAGTCCAAAAATTTGCAGTGGGTTCAAACCTCCAGGGCCTTCAAGGCAGTGACCCAAGCCAGGGAGGGTGCGCTCTGGCTGGGGAGTGAGTTCAATCTCCGCCGTGGTGGAGCTCTGAAAAACATGAGACCTCCAGGAAAAAAAGATGGGGGGGTTGATTCCCTGAAAAGTGCATCCCAGGCATGGCGCACCTCTCCTGGGCAAGAATAAAGCCCAAAGCCCATGGAGAAATTGACTCTGGTACCGCGCTCTCCAAAAATGACAAAGTCCAAAAATTTGCAGTGGGTTCAAACCTCCAGGGCCTTCAAGGCAGTGACCCAAGCCAGGGAGGGTGCGCTCTGGCTGGGGAGTGAGTCCAATCTCCGCCGTGGTGGAGCTCTGAAAAAACACGAAACCTCCAGGGGAAAAGATGGGGGGGGTTGATTCCCTGAAAAGTGCATCCCAGGCATGGCGCACCTCTCCTGGGCACGAATAAAGCCCAAAGCCCATGGAGAAAGTGACTCTGGTGCCGAAATCTCAAAAAATGACAAAGTCCAAAAACTTGCAGTGGGTTCAGACCTCCATGCTCTCAGACCTCCCTGGCCGGCCCAGGGAGGGTGGCCCGTCCTGGGCCAGAGTCAGATTTTACCGCCACTCCTGGAGCTCCGTCTGGAGCGAAGACGGTCCTAAAACGGACCTCCGGGCATGTATGGAGGAGGGTGGAGCAGCCTTCCAGGGCACGAATAAAGCCCAAAGGCCATGGAGAAAGTGACTCTGGTGCCGAAATCCCAAAAAATGACAAAGTCC